>NC_045780.1:57027937-57330968 GCF_008692025.1 Phocoena sinus | reverse complement strand
TTTTTCATCATATAATGTTTCTCTATATCCCTGATAATTTTCTTTGCTCTAAAGTCTAGTTTGTCCAAAATTAATATGGCCACCTGCTATGCACTGAATTGTGTTCCTCCGAAATTCATGTTTAAGTCATAAGCCCTAGTACTTCAGAATGTAACTGTATTTGGATTAAGTTTTTGAAAAGGTAATTAAGCTAAAATGAAGATTATTAAAATGATCCAATATAACTTGTGTTCTTAAAAGAAGAAGAGATTCGGTCACAGATACACATACGGGGGAAAACTGTGTAAAGACTTAGGAAGAAGATGGTCATCTATAAACCAAGGTTAGAGGCTTTACAAGAAACTGTTCCTGTCAACACCTTGATATCAGACTTCTCGCATTCAGAATTGTAAGAAAAGTAATTCTGTGTATTAAGCCACTCAGTCTGTTAGTACTTTGTTAGGATAACCCTAGGACACACTGGGTTATTAACACTTCCCCAGCTTTCTTTTGATTACTGGTAGCATGATATATCTTCCTCCAGCTCTTTACTTTTAATCTGGGTCTTAAATTTAAAGTGGGTTTCTTATAGAAACCTATATGGTTGGATTTTGATTTTTTTAAATCCACTCCAGCAATCTCTTTTTTATTTGTTGTACTAGACCATTCAGGTTTAAAGTGATTATTCATATAGATGAATTAATATCTACCATATTTGTAACTTTTTTCTATCTGTTGTCCTTGCTCTTTATTTCTTTACTTCTATTCCTTTTCTGCCTTCTCTGAAATTGATCACATTTCATGATTCCAATTTCTATCCTCTCAGCATATTAACTATACTTCCCTTATTTTTTTTATTAGTGGTTACCCAAGAGTTTGTAAAATAATTTACAACTAATGTAAATCTCTTTTCCAATAGCACTACACCATTTCATGTATAATACACACACCTCACAACAAAATATTACCAATTTTTCCCACCTGTCTCTTAAAACATTTCTGTCATTTATTTCATTTATCCACATGCTATAATCACTCAATACATTGCTGCTATTATTATTTTGAAACAAAATCTTATCTGTTAGATAATTTGAGAGTGAAAAAATAAAATATTTTATTTTACCTATAGTTACTCCTTCTCTAATGTTCTTGCTTTCTTTATGTGTATCAAAGTTTTTGAACGATATCATTTTTCTTTTCTGTGAAGAACTTCTTACGACATTTATTTCAAGGTAGGCTTACTGGCAAAAAATTTCCTCAACTTTTGTCTTAGTATTTCTTCTTCATTTTTCAAGGATAATTTCACTCGATACAGAATTTTAGGTTGGCCTTTGTTTTTTTCTTTGAACATTTCAAATACTTTATGACACTCATCTTATATCAAGAGTAAGTTATTATTAGTAGACCATACCATTTATTATAAGGTTGAGTTGATAGCAAAGCAGAATAAATGTTTATTGTAAGGGTTTTAGTTTCAATGAATATAGAAGATGTGCTTCTTTACCTAACATGAATATAAATTTCAGAATTTATTTTTAAATAAAAGAATACTTACTGCTGAATTATTCATACCAATCAATTCTAGTTTTAAGGGAATAAAATAAAACATTAGATGCTTAAAATAAATGAAAATATTTTCTATTCAAAATTAAATAAAAACATTACAGGCCCTCGGGAGAGATTCTTAGATGTGACTTTTCCAAGAGACCTACTTTTAAGCAGTCATAATTACTTCCAATTGTCTTTCTATGCAATTTATGAAATGAAGGTTTTACTCTTTAATGGGTAATCTGCATTCTCTTAAAGATTGAAAGCAATGTCTATGGCTTAGTTATTCTTCACTGAAGCAAACTTTTTTGGGACTCAATTCTTACCTTATAGTTAAAATTCACATTTCAGGAAATTAATTCCAGGCTTGAAAGACAAGAGGCATACATATATCCGATATGATTACAGCATAAAAAAGCAAGCAACTTTGATTTCTAAAGTACTAAATGTCATGTTTGGGAACTCTTTTGAGACAATGTAAGTTAGATCCTAATTTTCAAAGAAGTCTACATGGAAATAATAAGTGCAAAATAACAGATCCAGTATGTGTGGCTGATGTAATTAGAATACTCATAGGAAATGCTTCAGTTAACAAAAGGCAAGAGTTCACATCATATTTAAACCAAGGCAGTGTGAACAATGAAGATTTTGAAACACTTTATTAAAAAAACCCTATATTTTCCTAATTTCTTTAAATCTGAAGTAGTTAAATCATATACTTAGATAAATGAAGGTGATTCGATGGCACATCATTTCTTTTCAAGTCTAAACTGTGAACAGGTAATGGTTATGCAGTGTTGTATGTTTTGTTTTGGAGTCCAATGTTCTTTGAGTTTTGTTTTGGTGATATTTTGACTTTATGAAAATCAGGATATTAAGTTTAAATTCTCAGAGCCATAGTATTCTCCTCTGTAAAATGAAGATGATACTTAGCCTGGTAGCAATATAATTGTTTTGAAAATGAATGATATACATTGTGAAATAATTCAACCTATTTATATACTAAGTAAACAATGTTAAGTACCAAACTTGTAGTTAAAAACTGGTAAACAACTTTATAAAAGAAAATCTTACAACTTGCTTACCTTCAATAGGCTCTAAAAATCAGTAAGATTATGTCAAGTGGCGAACTGATCTCAGTGAAGATTTATTTGTAAAACAATAGAGTTTTACAAGTAAATAAATTACCCTAAAAGGCTATGATTGCTTCAATAATGTAAAACAACAAAATTTAAAATAAATTAAAATAATAATTCTTTGCTTTGGTTGCTACTTTCAATTCACTAGTGAAAAACAAAGGTTCAAAAAAATGAAGTTAAGCATACACCTATCTTAAGTCAAAGCTGATATCTGAATACGGGTTTTCCTAGCTCTAAGATCTGTATATGTACATTTTGTTTTGCTTTCCAGTAGACCATCCCAGTCTTCATTTTTTTCTTTTCTTAAGATTTTAGTATTCTCAGCAAGTCTTGGAAGTTTACTTATTTTCTCAAGGAGTTCTAGTTCTATGTTCTCCTTTTCAGTATAATAAAGAATTTGATACATGCTCGCATTTTCTTTTAAGTGCATTTAAGATATATAAGGTAATTTGGAGAAATTTTCAAATTACCAGAGTCTTTCTTATTCCTTCATCACCCATGCCCCTATGTGGAAGCTTAAAACAGAAACTTACAATATATTCCATGATTAAAAGTATTTTTAAAAATTGGAAGAAGTATGAAAATAAATGTGCTGCCTTGAACTTCTGGGGATCAGTGAGGCATGTGAGTTCAAACATCACTTTGCAGGTGTTTTGCTACTTGAATAATTAATTTATATGTAATATGTTTTTAATTGTATCTAAGAACTTATCTTTGTAGCTCAAATGCTTACTTAGGTTTTATTTTGATATTTTATTCTCAGAAATTATATAAAAACAGAGTAGTCTAAAATAATTTAATTTGTAGATAAGAGATTGCTAAACAGACAGTTATAAACTTTTAAGGAATCCTTTATCAAGGATGGACTATAACACCAAAATGTAATAACAGTCCTAGGAAAAGTTCAGGCCACAAACTTTAACACAACTTTTAATATTCATGTGACCTTTAGACTTGCTATTACTTTTCCAAACAGTTTTTCTATTAGATCTAAGGATATTTAAGAATGAGATCTGTTTGTCAGATGCCTTTTGATTTGTCAGCATAACATTTAAAAAAAAAAATAAGTGAACGTCTAAAATTTTGGAGATAAAAATCAGGATTGGTGAATTATCTATGAGAGAGAGTGAGACAAAGATAATGACATAAAAACCTGCTGAACTTCCCTCCTCGCACAGGTGTACGGTATGTACAGCTACAAATGGAGCAATTACCCCCAGAGAAATGCAGAAACAAACTGAGTGAATCCTATACGTTGAGCTAACGAGAAAATACCCACATCAAAGCAGGAAAGGCTGAGACACACTCCCGCCATAAACCCCAGACCCGCACAGCACCCTACGATCAGGAGGGAACCCCTAACTCCCAGATTCTCCCTGAGGAGAGAAGGGTTTGGACCTCACATCTAGTGCCCAAACTTGTAAGACTCCCAATGGAAGGACGGGGCCCAAAACACCAAGCTGTGAAAGCCGACGGCAATGAAAGCCATTGACGAGTCCCACACTACAGCAAACAAAGAAGCGGTTCTTTTTTTTCTTTTCTTTTCCCTTAGAAACTACTTATTTTCTGTTAACCTTATTCCATTTTCTAAGAATCTGTGGAAAAACAACATAAGACCACTCAGTGGCTGTTCTTACCGTTCAGAGGCCTGAGCAGTGGGAGCTGCAGTCCTGACTCCAGCAGAGGCCTGAGGCCCAGTCGGTCCTCAGCAGGGAGTGGCAGGATGGGCACTGGGGCTCTTTCAGCACCGTCTGCGGCCTCGGGTTGAGGCGCAGTAACCTCGGGAGCCGTAGCAGTCCGTTCACCGTGAAATTCCTACTCATTTGCGGCCTTTTCTGCAGACCCCGCCCTCCCTTTCCATCTCTTCAGGATCTGTGGAGATCACGCGCGACCTCCCTCGATTTTCCCGCGAGAAGATGCCGCACATGCGCAGAACTTCCCAGGCCCGGCCAGTTTGCTCGGTGAGAGACCCGCTGAGGGAGTTTCGTTGTTGCTTAGGCGACGATGTCTGCTTAGCACAGAGGAGGGTCTGGTACCGAGAGCCTTGGTAGACAGGTTAATACCAGACACCTCTAGTAACCAAGAGTCGCGGCAACTGGAAGGCTGCCTGGATCTGGTGATCGGAGGCTTAGGAGCGAAGCTGCGGCAATAGTAGTTCCAGTGACAGCAGCGAACGTCAGCACAGCTCCCTGGTCAGCATTCCTCGAGGATGTGACTCTTACATCATTCAGGTTTTCAATGACAACAATAGCACGAGCTGCTGGCAAAAGCTTCTCTCAGGTTCTACTCACTTGTATGATGTAGATGCCATCACTTTACCTCTAGTTGAAGTACTGTTCCATGTGGAAGTCAAGGTTGGTGCCTCCTAAGTGGATTCCTGCTTCAAGGAATTTAGGACATCCTTCTCCTTTATTTGTAGCATGTCGGTATCTTCAGACATTATAAAAGTTTCCTTTAATTTAGGACGGGAACCCAGAACAACTTCACGTGGACCCTGTGTATCTCTTATAGGTTATTGTTTTGTGGTTTCCAGGGAGCTTACGTAAAACTTAAATGCCTAAATCTTGTGGGCATTTAATAAAGCTTTCAAGAGGCATCAGGAAATTCAGGAGAAGGCAAAAAACTATTTTTGGAACTTCTCTTACCTTTCACAATTATTAAAATATTCTCTCATATTTTTATACTGTAGGCCATTCCCAAGCACTTTTTAAATTATGCATGCACAATATGCATGTCATATATTCAGAGGGTGATGATCTGTCCAAGGTGATAGATTTGGTAACTAGCAGAGCCAAAAACAGGACCCAAGTCTCCAAGTTTTAATTTGGTACTGTATGTTTTATACTAAGGGAACCCTTGCAAACAACTTTCTGAAAGCCTGAGAATCAAAGAGTTTACAATACAAAAACCTACCCAAGAAGTCTGTGTGTGCATGTGTTTGAATGTGTGTGTGTGTTTTAATAGCTTTTTGAGTCTCTGAAATTCCCAGTACATGGTCTTCTTAAAATATGAGGTCAGCTCCTGAAATGATTTTAAAACAACTTAATAACCCTAATTTTATTAATTTGCAGTACCAAGGATTTTATTTTTTCATTTCTGGAATACTTTACTATTCTAATAGTAGAACAAAGTAATATTATTATGCATGCTTGTCATAATGCATTATTGAAAAAACAATAAAATAATACTGTTTGAAAATCAACTTTTCTTATTGATCAATAAACTTCCCTATACTCAATAGCTGAAATGAACCCCCCAAACTGAATTAAGATAAGATGAGTGTGTTTTGGTTTCTCTACCCCAATATTGCAATGTTTGTGAAAAGATATACAATCAAAAATATTTTAATTCAGGCAAACATGGTTATCTTCATTATTCTTACAATATTGACTCATGCTCATACGATACTTGTTGCATGATCTTTTCGCGGGCCTCTCACTGTTGTGGCCTCTCTTGTTGCGGAGCACAGGATCCAGATTTGCAGGCTCAGCGGCCATGGCTCACGGGCCCAGCCGCTCCGCGGCATGTGGGATCTTCCCGGACCGGGTCACGAACCCGAGTCCCCTGCATCGGCAGGCGGACTCTCAACCACTGCGCTACAAGGGAAGCCTTTGTTGCATGGTCTTTTGCCAGCCATGTTAAATCTTCCTGTTTTATACTAAGTTTTTTACACATCGAAATCTATGATGCTAATATAATAAAGGATGATTTTAATATTACTTCACTTACATTGAAAATTCATTTTGACTCATATGTCCTTGAAGTTCTATTTTATCTTATATTTTACAATTTGTAAATTTTTTACACATCCCTGCTCTTCTGTTTCCCAAAGAAACTGGGAATGGAAGAGCTATTATATGTGAAAATATCAGTAGATAAAACTGTCACATTCCTAGCATGGTCAAAGTAGTAACTTTTTATTCTGGCAAGAACAGTCTGTTCTAGTATTTCCAACTCAATTATTTGTACAGAAAGGCATCTGAATGACTTTCAGATAACTCGTGATTTTGGTCAAACTTCTATCACTTTTCCTTTTGCCATCCTTTCACCTCTATTTCTCTTTTACTAAATTACGAAAATTTTCAATGATTTTTAAAAAATAATTCACTTTTTATTTGATAAAATACATTTTTGACTTATTTCCACTAAAGCAATGATAATCTTCATAATAGTTTTAGATCTCTGTAAACAAAGAAATAAAAAGAATATATGCTTGCTTTAAAAATTGTCCAAGTGATTGAGAAAAGTTAAAAGTAAAAGTTACTGTAAAAAATACTTTCCTGGGCTTCCCTGGTGGCGCAGTGGTTGAGAGTCTGCCTGCCGATGCAGGGGATGTGGGTACGTGCCCCGGTCCGGGAAGATCCCACATGCTGCGGAGTGGCTGGGCCTGTGAGCCATGGCCACTGAGCCTGCGCGTCCGGAGCCTGTGCTCCGCAACGGGAGAGGCCACAACAGTGAGAGGCCAGCGTACCGAATAAAAAAAAAAAAAACTTTCCTAAACATTGAAAGATATTTTATAAGCTCAGCTCTTCATGTATGAATTTTAAATAATTTTGTAATTTTTTGTTTTGCATTTTTAGTTGCTTGGTTCCCACCACTGAAGACAAGTTTATAACCATCAGGATGTTCCTGAAATAATACATCAGTAAGTCCTCAAGGTTATTATAATATTCAAAAATATTAACAAAATAATATACTGGCCAATACCATGACATATACTGTACTAGTTTATGAAAGAATATTTGTGCTCTGTTAAGTAGTTGGCAGGATGGCATGAGTTTTCCCTCAGGTTCAATACTGCTTTCATTCAGGTTCTAGCATTAACTGTAAGACTATTTTCCACACACAGTAAGATAACAGAGTTGAAGTAAGACCTAGAGAACTCCTTATGCTCCCACTGAGACAGCCACTTTACTTTCTCTCAAATATCCTGCCTAAGCGTCCAGTCCCATAAAAGGACACTGTTATTAGCATAGCTACCCATACTTCCGTGGTCATCATAACTCCCTAATTTAGCATGAGAGCTAGACTCATCATGTCTTTCATTCTAGGTGATCTCAGTCCCCACAAACTAGTCAACCTCCCCCAAATTCCTTAATATTTAGACTCTTAAAAGACCAGCACTTTGATTTGCTTGTTATAATGTGATTCCTCCCTGTTTGCAGTCATCTATGTCCTTCTGTAATTCCCCTCATTCAGTGAAGATTTTCATGTGCTTCCTTGTATATTACCAGTTATATATTTCATCATTCATGATCATTCAATGTAAATATATTATCTATTCTCCATAGTTTCTTGACGCTTTCTCCTCTATTGAATTTTTCTTCCACCTGACCTCAGACATACTAATTGCCACACCTAGGTTTGCAATGAGCAATAATTGAACCACCTCCTGAATTTCAATATCTTTTATCTTTCTATCACCTTCTATCTTCATAATGCAATCACTCAAATAACTTGATTCTAAATTTTTATAGTCATTTCTATAACCTACAAGTTACTGACCTTTTTTACTTTTCATCAGCCTCTCACATCCTGACTTCTCTGTATACAGAACCAGTTGTCCACATTTATAATTATCTCCTTGCATATATCCTCAGGTTTGCTCTCTCCCTTGATTAAATTCCTGAGATTGGCAGGGGGGTGTGGATTACAACCACATTTGAATTTTACATTCTGCCTGCAATGCAGCATGTGAATATAGCTGGGGACACACACACAAACATGCACACATGTGCACATTCTCACCTTTCATTAATCAGTATAATCCTCAAGGGAGTTCTCCTATACTTATATCAATTCATTTTTCCTATTTTTCTATGCAACTAATTCTCTATGCCTTCTTCTCAGTCCTCAGTTAGTTTTGTTTCTTACATCGCTGAGCTACTGTAGGCAATCAAAAGAGATCTCCCATATCTACCCAGTGCAAAAATTATCAGACTTTTCCTTTGTTTCCCCTTTACAATGAATGATTTAGAAATATTTCCATCCGAGGCCAAAATCTCCACATGTACATTGAATCCCACTGGTGTATCGCTACAAAGAATTCCTGTTTTTAAGTTTCCCTTTTTTTTTTTGCCTCAAGAATAATTCCTATCAACAGTAAGAAAACACTTTAATATTTTTCACTGCAAAACAAATGAACAAACAACCTTATCCAACATCTTCCTCCACTTACCACTCCTGTGCATGCTTCTGTTTTGTAGCAAGTCATCAAGGAGTGCTCTACTTACATTATTCTCCATTCTCTCCTGTTGAATTCTCTGGAATCCAGGCCAGTCAGTTCCTTGTCCCCACTACACAGAGGAAAGAAGCCCAGTGATATCCACTATGCCAATCTAATGACAATTTTCATTCTACAATTCATTCAATATATTAGCTGCATTTGCCATAGATTGGTTTTCCGTGATAACTGCTTTATTTTGGATATCAACTTACTACACTGTTCATTTAAAACCTTTCTCTCAGGCTTCCCTGGTGGCACAGTGGTTGAGAGTCCACCTGCCGATGTAGGGGACACAGGTTCTTGCCCCGGTCCGGGAAGATCCCACATGCCGCGGAGTGGCTGGGCCCGTGAGCCATGGCCGCTGAGCCTGCGCGTCCGGAGCCTGTGCTCCGCAAAGGGAGAGGCCACAACAGTGAGAGGCCCGCGTACCACAAGAAAAAAAAAAAAAAAAACACTTTCTCTCTAGGTAGGTAGGTAGATAGATAGATAGGGATAGAAATTACATATTTTTCCTTTATGTATCCCCAAAATCTGTACTCTATAACAACCCAAGAAGGCTTGAGCCTCTTCTTTGTAAGTATTCTTTCCCTACTTATTTGTTTTAATAGACTTCATTTTTAGAGCCATTTTACGTTTATAGCAAAATTAAGAGGAATGTACAGAGATTTCCCATAAACGTCCTGCTCCCACACATGCATAGACTCCTCTATTATCAACATTTGTTATATGGTACATTTGTTATAATTGATAAACATATATTGAGACATCAGTATCACCCAAAATGCACTCTTGGTTTTGTACATTTAATTTTTATGGAGATGAAATATGTTCTTCATTTTAGTATCATATAGAGGATATTCACTCCTGTAAAAATCCTCTGTGTTCCAGCTGTTCACCACTTATCCTCACCCAATCCCTGGAACTCACTGATCTTTTTACTGTTTCCATAATTTTGTCTTTTCCAGAATGTCACATAGTTGGAATCATATAGTATTAGCCTTTTCAGATTGGTTTCTCCCACTTATTAATATGCATTTAAGGTTCCTCCATGTCATTTAATGGCTTGATAGCTCCTTTCTTTGTAGTTGTGAAAAATACCCCATTGTCTAGAATACCACAGTTTATCCACCCGCCTAGTAAAGAACACCTTGGTTGCTTCCAAGTTTTGGCAATAATGAAAAAGGCTGCTATAAATATCCATGTGCAGGTAATTGCATAAACATAAGTTTTTAACATCTTTGGGTAAATATGTTTAAGAAGTTCAGTTTGTTGGATCGCATAGTAAGAGTATATTTAGTTTTGTAAGAAACCACCAAACAGTCTTCCAAAGTGGTTGTATTATTTTGCATTCCTACTAGCAATGAATAAGAGTTCACATTGGTGCACATCTTGCCAGCATTTGGTGTTATTCGTGTTCCAGATTTCTGCTGTTCTACTAGGTATGTAGTGGTATCTCATTGCTATTTTAATTTCTATTTCTATGACAACATATGATGTGGAGCATCTTTTTATGTGCTTACTTACGATATAATCTTCTTTGGTGAGGTACCTATTAAGATCTTGGCCCATTTTTTAATCGGGTTGTTTTTTTTCTGTTAAGCTTTAAGAATTATTTGTATATTTTGAATAACAATCCTTTATCAGATATGTCTCTTGAAAACATTTTCCTCCAGTCAAGGGCTTGTCTTCTCATTCTCTTGACATTTTGCAGAGCAGAGGTTTTAATTTTAATGAAGTCCAGCTATTCAATTCTTTCTTTCATGGATCATGTCTTTAAATTTGAATCTAAAACCTCATCATCATACCCCAGGTCATCATACTTCTACATCATCTTCCAGAAATTTTACAGTTTTGTGTTTTTAATTTAGGTCTGTGGTCCATTTGGAGTTAAGTTTTGTGAAGGGTATTAATTTTATGTCTAGTTTTATTTTTTGCCTGTGGATGTCCTGTAGTTCCAGTGACATTTGTTGAAAAGACTATCTTTGCTCTATTGTATTACCTTTGTTCCTTTGTCAAAGATCAGTTGACCATATTTTGTGAATCTATTTCTGTGCGCTCTATTACGTTGCATTGATCTATTTGCCTATTATCTTGCCAACACCACACAGTCCTGATTATTTACATCTATAGTAAGTCTTGAAGTACAGCAGTGTTAGTCCTCCAACTTTATTCTTCAAGCATTGTGTTGGATACTCGAATTTTCACCTCTCCAATATAAACTTAAAATTTTTTTGTATGTGTCCTCAAATTGCTGGGACTTTGATTAGGCTTGCATTGAATCTATAGATCGACTGGGAACCACTGACATACTGACAATACTGAATCTTTCTATACATGAATGTGGAGTATCTCTCCACTTATATTGTACTAAAGTTTTGTAGTTTTCTTCATATAGAGCCTGTCCATATTCTGTTAGATTTATACACTTAAGTACTTTATTTTGGGGGGTGTGAATATAAAGAATATTCTGTTTTTAATTTCAAATTTTATTTGCTTACTGCTGGTATTTAGGAGAGCAATTGACTTTTTTATATTAACCTTATATCCTGCAACTTCTTTATAATCAATTAGTTCCAGGATGTTTTTTGTAGATTCTTTTGGATTTTCCACACAGACCATCATGTTATCTGGGGACAAATACAGTTATTATTTCTTCCTTCCCAATTATTCCTTCCTTTTCTTAATACATTAGTTATGATGTTGAAAAGCAGTGGTGAGAGGGTGAATCCTTGCTTTATTCCTGATTTTAGTGGGAGAGCTGAGAATTTCTCACTTTGAGTTTCTAAGTTTGATATTAGCTGTAAGTTATTTATACATATTGTTTATCAACTTGAGGAAAGAGTTTACTGAGAGTTTTTGTCATGAATAAGTGTTGGATTTTGTCAAATGCATTTTCTACACCATTGACTAACATTTAGGTTTCTAATCCATAATGGATTCTATTCCTATCATAAAACTAACCTAAGAGAATTTTCTTTCAACAACAAAAAAAATGTAATGGTCACACTCAGTCTCCCATTTGCACTAGCTATACCAAAAGACTTCTTTAGCGTCAAATGAATAATATATATATATAATATATTATATATATATAATATATATATATTTGGAGTTAGTTTAGTTGGCATGTGGATAATATTACCTCCCAGACATACTTGCTCTCTCTCAGCCATTGCCATAGCTCTGAACATTGTGCAATAATGTCTGCTCTTCCCTAAATAAAAATAATAGCAATCTGGAGAAATCTAACTTCCTATACAGGGGGATGAGTGAGAAAATCCAAATAGCTTTAACCCAGAAGCTTCGGGCCTGTTCGGCTGGAAGGACTTCTAATTTAATGTAATAATGTTGAATGGGACTGCTCACTTTGAAAAAGAAAATAGATGACTTAGGTCAATTATTCTCTAGGAGCAGATTCTGAGGTGGGGATTCTTGTTCAAGTATTATTTGGGGTATGCTTTCAGGAGAAGGGCAATTGAGAAAGCAAGAAGGGATAGAGAAATAAAGTTAAGCAAGAATATATTCTTAGCTTTAGAAACACAGACAAGTCCTGGAGCACAACTTAGAACTTGAGAACTTTTGTCTCAACTTGAGACAAAAGGCTGGCCTTTGGCATCCCCATGTCAGGCATTAGGCAAGGTCTGCGTAGAGTGGCTCCCATTTGACCATGCTCAATTAAGAAAAGAGGGAAGACTGAACTGTTATCAGGCAACAATAACAGAGCTGGAGGATGGAAAGCAGGCCAGGAAAGGGGCTAGGGATTGGAAATAGCAACATCTACTCTTAGAACTGACACTTATACAGCTTTTTGGGGCCAGGTTTCCCTACAGAGAGATGCCTCTGAGCTTTTTCATTTTAGATATGGCCCAAAAAAACCATCTTTTGCTTAGCAGTCAGTACTCCTCAGTAAGAGTGAGTCCAGTAAAATTAAATCCAGAAGGTCTGGAGACCTCCATCATAAGATATTTGGAAACACTTGAGCATATCTCAATGCATATCAAATATAGATTGCATCTTAGGAATATGATAGATTTAATAAGTTTCATTTCTGCTGTCACTAACTAGGACATGGAATTAGTACCTCTGAACTTCACAAAGAATTGGTAACCAAGGTGCATAAACAGTCACCAAAACACTAAGCTGTTCTCTCTTGGTAGTTTCTGTGTGTTTGAATTCTTTGCAATAATCTTAAGTAAAATACATTTTAAAAATCTATTTTTCCCATGGCTCAACTATATAGAGGAAAATATTATTTTTAATTATTTGATTGTGTTCTTCAAATATGAATATTATTCTGCCTAGTATTTTGCCATAGTTCAAATGTTAAGCTCAATAAGAAAAACATGAAAATATCATTACTATGTTTAGATTTTGCCAAGATTGTGTGTATGGCAGGAAAGGAAGCCTTGAGCTCTCAATGTTTCTAATAAGAACATTGGAATTGCACCATTCGTTCCTCCTTATGTACTCCCTCCTGAAAACAGTTAAACATTTTCCCCATTCCTATTTATCATCCCATGTTTTTCCCTTCTGGTTAATTCTTACCATAATAAATGTGATCAATATCCTCCCAGACACTCAGCAAAAAAAAAAGTAAATTCTTCCCCTTTCTCCTTTCTCACACATTCATTCACAAAAACTTTTCCAACTTCACAAAATTTTCATTCACACTTCCCTTACTCTTCTTTAGGATTTGCTCAATTTTTTTTACATATTTGTGGGCCTCCCATTACAATCAACCCACAAAACTGCTATAATATCTGTGTTTTGGAAACACAATCTGAATGTCAACAAACTACCTAAGACCTTACCCTCCCTCCCCATTGCCTGTTTAATAATAGAATACCTTCCTGGTATAGCACGTAAGATGTTGTAATATGACTGTTACATAGCTTTTGATACTGAATCTACATATATCCTGAGTCTGTCCTCTGATCCCATTCCTGTACCTCACGGTGACCTTTCATATGTCTGAAATGCATTTCTTTTCGTGCCTATTCTATTCCTCAGTTTCTTTCCACTTGGCTAACCTTATCTTTTATTCATACACCCCTTAACTGTTACTTTATAAGGAAAGCATTTACTGCTTAGTAGTTATGTAGGGAGTCTTTTCTTTTTTTGCATGCACCCCTTTTACTGGTTCTTAAAATGAGGGTCTACAAATGCTAACCTTTCTCTCTACTTTGGTGTTAACATGTTGTGGTTTCACATTTCCTCTTAACTGTAGGAGGTGTTTTCTAGCAAGAAGAATGTGAGATTGGCTAATTTTTGTTGTTAGAAACAGGAGCAGCACCCCTCCTTCTCACAATAGCCTTTTTGCATGCCATTATCATGATACATTTTTACTATTTGTTTACTGTATTGTGCACTCCTTTTGTCCCTGATCTAAAGTCAAAGTCCAAGAGAAAGCAGGCTAGCTAATGCAATTTTGTTACCTGATTATTGTTACCCTAATTAATGAGTAGAACTAGAAAGGCAATTCAGTGTTCCCAATGTTATATTTTACGCTTGTGTTTTGGTCATTAGCACTTTCATACCATAACAGTTCATGTAGAAATCTCTATATATATTTCCTATTCTTTTTGCTTAAGTAGAAAACCAGAGAATATTTGTTCTGTATCACATATTATAGGCTAGATTTGTAGATTTACTGGAATAAAATAATGCAACTCTAAAATAGCAGTAATGTAACATTACTAAGAGCATAATTTAAACTTTGTTTAATTGTAGTAAAAAACATCATAAATTTTATTGTCTTAACCATTTTTAAATGTATAGTTCAGTGACATTAGGTATATTCACACTGTTGTAAAACTCATCTCCAATATTTTTTCATCTTGCAAAACTGAAACTCTATATCCATTAAAAAAACAACTCCCCTGTGCCCCATTCCCCCAACCCCTGGTAACCACATTACTTTCTATATACATGAATTTGACTACTTTAGATACCTCATATAAGTGGAATCACATAGTAATTGTCCTTTTGTGATGGGTTTATTTCACCTAACATGATGTCCTCATATTGTAGCATGCGACAGGATCCCCTTCCTTTTCAAGGCTGCCTAATACCCCATTGCATGTATACACCAATTTTGTTTACCTATTCATTTGTCCATGGACCTTTGAGCTGCTTCCACCTCTTTGTTATTGTGAATAGTGTTGCTATGAACACGGGCGTGCAAATATCTCTTTGAGATCCTGCTTTGAATTCCTTTGGATGTATACCCAGAAGTAGGATTGATTTCTACATAAACTATACATACCCGCAGGGTTCCCAAGTGAGACAAAAAGCCCTATATCTCAATCTAGTTATGAGATTGAGCTCAGAGTCCAGAATTTCTGGTTGATGCTTTATGTCTTCCTGAGGGAAGGGGACACTTGATGAGACCTTAGTTCTGCTCCCTGGAAGGAGCTTCCATGTTCATGATTCTCCAGAAACCCTGTTTTCACTTTCTGGAAGATCCCTTCATTTCCATTGTTTTTGGCATTAGCAACTTGATAGATTGAAAACATTTCATCCTGTTTCCTTTCAGCAGCTTGTAGAGGGGACACCAAGGCAAGCTTTAAATCTCAGAAGTTTTTAGCCTCTTTATTCACGCAGAGTGGAAAACATAACTCTCCTTAATTTAATTGGCTTTTATTTTTATTTCTTTGGTAACGGACACTACTCTGAGGCAATAATCACACTCATGATAATTTTCATAATCTACTCCTTATATTTGTATACATCTTTGCTTTCCCATCCCTATGCCTCCCTTTATGATTTAGTCTCAGGTACTGTGAGCCCACAGTGCTAGACTGGGAGAAATGATTAGCTTCTTTTCTCTGAAGTACAGTATTTTGTCCAATTAAGAAACAGGATTTACTGCAAACCACACTATTAATCCTTTAATCTGAGACTTCTTAATCTAAACAGAGCTTTGAACAGTAAGTGTGATGTACATATAATTGGTTTCATGATTATTGTAATGGTGAATTCTAAATGTTTTTTGTAGCCCATGACTTTCTTTTTTAAAAATATATTTTAGAAATTGCATGTGAGCAGCAGCTGTTTTTTCAGACTGCTAAGTTTTTGTACTCCTTATCTCTTTTCATTCCTTTTATCAAACCTGAAAATTAATATCTGACCTTTTTTTTGCAGGCAATAGCCAGTCATACACACTTCTAATATTTGGTTTCCAACTTTTTGTCTAAAAGATATAAGGTCATTACATCCATGATCTGTCTTGTTATTATCAAAAGTAGCCAGTTTACCAGTTCTTTTTATCACTCTATTGCCTGAGTCACTATTTTTCCATGTTGCAATAAGAGTTTCTCCTATTTTCTGCTCACTGCAGGACTTTTAAAATGTGCCACACATTGTAGTTATTTGTTAAAGCAGCATCTCCTTCTGTGACTGTGTATATCAGAATGGGGTCAGCTATGCTGTGGTAGTAACAAACTGCTTTTAAATTCCACCGGCTTAGTAAAACAAAATTTTATTACTTACACTTTTTCCAACATGAGTTGGTTGGCTCGACATTAGCCTCACTAGAAAACACAGATTAGTTCCATTTCATTTTGACTCTGCTTCCAAGATCACCATGACAGTAGAAGAAAACAATATAAATAGTGTGGCTTGTAATAATTCTGCCCAGAAATGTCTCCTATCACTTAAATTACCACTCCATTGGCCAAATCAAGTCACAGGTCCATTCCTAACTTCAAGGGCATAGAGAAACATAGTCTTATCATGTGCTTCTTTAAAGAGATGGCCCAGAAATCTTTGGTGACTAGCACTAATGTCTAACACAATGTCTGTATACCAACAACACAAAGGAAAGTAGGACAATCTATCCATAAAGAATGAAAGGAAGTTTAGAACTTACCCAGCATAATTTTCTATTAATACATATTCTCTTTCATTGCAAATATTTGAATAGAGCTTTTTTATATTTAATTTTGTTATATTATTTTGAATATTTAGCAAACAGTTGAAGATACAGTAGTTGCAAATTGGTAGGGGTTTCGTTTTGTTCCCAGATCATAAAGCTCAGAACACATGTCCTTAGAACAAAAAATAATGAATAATTATATATTCTTTTTTGAGATGTAGAGATAATCCTGGTTAATTGTATAGATTTTATAGTAAGATTATCTGTTTTATCTAGAATATAGTAATCCAGCTTCTTTTGGAATAACTGATATATTCTGATTTTTATTTGCGTAGTTTTTTCATTTTGAAATGCATCTCATCAATATACTTTTTAAAACTTTTAATTAAAACAAAAAGTTTAAAAACACTTTAAAAAGTCTGTAAGGTAAGCTGTTTAGATAAGAGGGAAATAAAGATTCTTTTCATTCTTTTAAATTTTGTCAAGCCATCACCACCTCATAAAACCCTTCAGGTAGATTTGATATGCTCTGTTGTTTTTCCTTGGCCCTGCTGAATAAATTGCTTTTAATTTCTTTAGAGGCTCGGAATGCCACTGAACCTGCCAAGATTTGTTTTCTAAACTATGATTCTGCTTGTGTTTTTGTTTTATGTTACTTTTGTTTCCTTCTCTATTAATTCAAATGCAGTTGATGCCTGGCTTCCAGGCATTTGCATCGCAATAACACCCAGTGGCTAGCTAGAGAGCCCTGGCCTGGAGCCAAAGAAGCTGAGCTGTCCCAGGCTTCCTTGTGCTTTCACTGCTCTATCAATGGACCTTTGGTATTAGCTGAAAAAGGTGCAATAAATCGGGCTGTTTCTTCAGATGAAACCCTATGATTGAATTAAAGAGCGTTTTAATATTTTACAGGAATCTCAGAACATCTGTTAAAATCTAGCTGGATATGCTGTGGTCTAATGGACTGGAAAAACATTTTGTGACTCCACTCTAGTAATTTTCTTTGGCTGCCTTTCTTATTGTTAATGTTTCAGCAATTGCATTGTGTGTCACTGAGTGATCAAAGCAATTTCCACTCACAACTCAAAACTAGGCAGTTACCCTCTTTTTCTTTTTTAAATTTTCTTTTTTTTTTTTTTGGTAGTGAATTGTCGCAAGTATCTTCATCTTAAAACCTTAACCCCAGCAAACTCAAAGGTGTTTGACTATAGTTCAAGAAAGTATGAATTCTAAACAAAAATTATTACCCTATTACTGGAAAATTCATTTAAGAATTCACATAACACATATCTAAGAAGTAGAATTTTTTCCATAATTGAAGTCTAGAGACAAAATGAAAAATAGTTTTGACATTCTCTCCTTCTCACACATATACATAACTGAAAATGAATAAACTTTCATTGTTTCATCATTTCAAAATAAAATGTGAAAAAGATGATACTTTAAAGCCTGGGTTCTATGATATCACTAATGTAAATTTGTTCATCTATTTATCAATTTAATAATTATTATTTATTGCCTTCTATGTTTCAAGAATGATGCTAGATTCTGTACCTTAAAAAAGTTTATCTCTTAAGAGAAACTGGTAAACAGATAGTTAAATATGGTATGCATAAACAGAGCACAAAAGAAAATTTGGTTGGGTCAAGGTTCCATTTACAACAAATGATTTTGCTTTGTAAGTCTTTCAGTCTCAATTCTAATCTGTTATAGAGAAGGAATCTGTTCAAATTTTATTTCATCCAGCACCTAGTACCTTATATTGCAAATACTTTTCTTCCCAGTCTTGTTAATTGATAATGTCCTATTATATACAGCATAATTCATGGTACTAACACTACTCTTAGTTTTTCTGTATATCTGTAATTACTCTGCAATGCTAAATGTGTTATCATGTCTCACAGCAGTACTAAATCGATGTGAAAGTGTTATTATTCACCAATGTACAGTTCTTTTCCAATTTAGTGCATAGGGGAGGATCATTGTGAAGTTAGGGGTGGTCAGCTTTTTGCTCTGACCAATGAAACGTGAGTGAAGGTACATGTTGTACCTTCTCAGTGAAGTCTGCCTGAATGACACATTTAAAGTTGCAAGTCCTCCCAATCAACAATCCTTATGACACTGTTGGCTTTGTTTTCTGTATAGTATTTATTACCATTTAGAAAACAACATATTTCATGTAATTGTTGTATGCTTTCCCATGCTCTGAAAGGTACATATTTGAATGTAAGATTAACAAAGGCAAAGTATTTCTTCAGTTTTTCTACTAATATTTTTTCTTTCTCTTTGGATCTAAAGTAGTGCTTGGAATATAGAAAATACTGTGCAAATTAACAGTTATCACTGGGGAAGGGTATGTGATAGGCAGGAGTATATTGTTGTTTCCAAAACACTGGAAATACACATATGTGTGTGTGTTCATGTGTAATAATATATACACATGCACACACATAGAGTACATATACACACATTTTATACATATTATTTGCATATTATATATCAATATACATTAAATGTATAAAATACATTTCTTTATATAAAAGACACATACATGTATACTTTCATCTATGTATACATAGAATACTAGAGATATACATACATACACTATTTCTTGTGTGCTTGAGTTCTCTTGTTATTACTCTTTAAATTGTTCATTTATATTATACATATTTTTATATATGGTGTAGTTCACTAAAAGCATTAAAAGAGTAAGTGTAGTGGGAGAACAAATTTAGGAGACTTGGATGAGAAAGGATTAATATTATTCCAAGTAGAATATTTCAGTTTAAGAGTTCAGAGACGGTGTATTTCTGTGTATTTCTGATTATGATGATGTATTGGTGTGGCAATGGGATATAAAGTTAAAGTGGAATGGAATGAAAATTGCAGCAGTGGATGTGTTTAAGGATTGATGAGACCAGGTTTAATAGCTCTTGACATCATGAAATATGATGGCAGGTTAGTCAATTGGAATGAGTGTCATTCAGGAGCCCAAACTAATTTGGAGGAGTAACGATGAGTGTGGTAGAATCATCAGATTACCATTATCACAAAGGTGTTGAAATTTTATGGTATGCTTTTAATAATAGCCTTGAAATCAATACATGTTTTCACCTTCCTGTCATTTCCCTTACCTCTTTTATTCAAAGAAGCGAATTCACAGAAGCTCCTACTGCAGGTTCTGTCCCCTCTTGGTTTCTAAAGCAGTGTAGACACGAAGCAGAATGGTGCTGGAAATTTAGTTCTCCTTTCCTTCTTCACCAGCCAGGCATGGTGGACTTACAAACTGCTAAGTCAATCCATGTAGCTTTCTGACCACTCTAATGGAGAAAAAAAAGCATCATTTTCATTAATCTAAGTCTGTTTTCCTATAATCATGATCCACATGTCATAGATTAGTTTTCCTTTGTGATGAAACAGATTAAATCTAAACCTTTCAAATTTTAACTTGCTTGAATCAATAACACAAGACTGACCAATAGATTGTGAATTTGTTTTTTTTATTTGCCCTTATCAGAGGTAGCATTTGGGCAATGGATTCACTCCATGACTGAGGTTTCTGAGCCTGATTTCTAAATAAATATGCCATCCCTTGCCATCTCATTTTGGAGGATTGAACTCTTGATTTTGTTACTGTGTTTTCCAGAAGCCTGTCTGTTTTCTGTATTCACTCTTGTACAGAGTAGACTAATTATTTCCTCTGAAGAAGCAAAAGTGATTGTTACCAAATAATGTTTCATAATATTTGAAAACAAGCATTATGTGATAAATCTCATTTCTTCAAATTTTCCAATTTTGGGCAGAGCTTTTGATCTCCACTACCTTTGACACATTCATCTTGTTGGAAAACACTGTACACAGAAAGGAACAGACTAAAACTGAGTCATAATCCTCTTCTTTCTACACATTGAGTGAAAAATGAAAAATTGCATATATTTTTGAGAGTTGCAACACACTGATAGAACTTCTGTTAACCAAAAGGCATATTTTCCACATGTTAATGTTAAGCCAGGTAATACCCATTGCAAATATTAATTGTTTTACTCACTGAAGTATAAACTTCATTTTTCCACTGTTTCAATCAACTTATATTCAACCTGTTATTCTAGATGCTCATATTACTTTAGGACCATGATTCAAACATATAACTTACTGTCCATTGTCCTTGCTCCCTGAAATCCATAAACTTGTATAACGTTAATCCAATAATCCATAACAAATACTTAATGGAACATAAATTTATTTTAATGAACAAACAATTCTGAAAAGCCAGAAAGGAATCCAAACTTTGACTAAAAACAAGACAAAGATGTTGAGGAAAACTAAAAAGAATTTTGAACCAAGTAAACCATAAAACAGGTACGGGACATATTTTTTAACTTCTACATAGTGGAGAATATAAACATATTCTCTAAGAATCAATCTAGTTGACTCAAGGAAAACACTTTGTGCTAAGTGAAATACAATTTTCAATAAGGGGTAATAAGAGAGAAATTAAGAGCAAGGATAAAATGTTCAGTCCTACACATTTAGTCAAGAGAGAAGAAAAATGAGAGAAATTTGTCTCTGAGAAAATTTAAACATGACATGACAATATATAACAGTTCCAAGGGAAACCCACCAGTTACTGAATTTGAGTGGAAGAAAATAAAATTTATGAGAAACGTAATGGTCCATCAGTCATATTTGATATAGGTTTTTAGACTGTGATTTAGCAAGAGCTGATAAAGGCAAAAGTTTTGAGTTATTTCTTGATTGACTCAGAATTGAAATGTTTAGTGGAGTAAGACAGCAAATAGGAACTGGCTAATGGCTCCAGTTGTTGAGTAAAAACCTAGAAATTTAAGAAAAAAATATTTTCAATGCTGATAAAATTTAAATCCAAATAATGGGACACATATGATAAAGCCCCGAAGAATTAGACAGTAGCTGGGTTACAACTGTTGGGAGAAATGGAGGCTTATGGCTGGAGAGGACCAGAGGATCAGATTGTAGGAGTATTCTGGGGAAGAAAAGTCTAGAATTTTTCCCTTTCCCTTCATGTTGTGACTCTGAGAGCCTGAAGCTAGAGGTATGACAACATGATTATGAGGCCAAAGTTGAAAATGACCCAGGTTGTACTCACAAACATGTTCACACTTTCGAGCCAGTAGGAGTGTTCATGCTGCCACAAACCTTCTAAACTAACGTAAGGCATAAGTAAGAAATGACTTAATTATTATACACCTCTGGCCCAGACCTTGTAAACCAGAATCTTGCCAGATCCACTCATATCAAAAAGGCAGCAAAGCAGTAGAACCAACAGGTAGGGTTATATTAAGAATATGCTAGACTATTATTACTAGGTTGAGGAGCCAAGAACTTGAGGGTATCTGGACTGCAGACCTCTGAACTCTCTTTTACATAACCCTTGGAATAGGGAATAATTCAAAGGAAAGCTACACTTAAAAACAAGAGCACGGTCTGTAATACAGTGATTTGGAGATAAGCTGAGGCAGGGTCCACATGGAATGATGAGGCTCACACTGCAATCATAAATGGACACCCCTCCTCCACTCATGGGGGGAACTCACTTTAGGGGATAACTTCGATTTATAGCTACAAGAAGATATAACTAGCCTAGGTATGGAGTACATCAAGCAAATCAAGATTTGTTCACATTGGAAAAATTAGAAAAATTAAAATTAAGAACTCAGAAAAGTTAAAATCCAAAAAGATGTTTAAAAATTGGAAACAAGAAGGAAGAACAATAGTATTGAAGAAGTACTAAATGAAATATTGACCATGGAAATGATAATACAGTGTATAAGCTGAATATAAAAATATAAATCCAATTGGATAACTAAGGAAACTAGTAGGATATATATATATCATATGTATACACATATATATCTCCAATGAGATATATATATGTATTTGATAATATGTATATTCAAGTCACAGAAGGTGAACTCTGAAAGGCTTCAAGAGATGGTCCAAATCACTGTAATACAGAATACAAATTATATCAGTGATGATATACACAACTAAATCCATCCAAATATAGAAAATCATAGACCTCGATTATCAAAGCATTGTTTTGGACATAAGCAATTTGGAAAGAGCATTTTTTGAAAGATAGCAAGCGCTTGGAAAGTTAGTATATTGGAACAGTCATTCTGGAAGCTAATTTTGTAATATTTAATTAAATTAATTATGGGTATGCCCTTTGACCTGATGAGCCAAACTTAGTCCAAACATGTAAGATGTAAGTATAAGGTGTCCCATATTATTTGTATCAGCAATGTGGTAAACTAGTAACCATCAATAAGGAATAATCACCATCTAGTAAAATACTATGTACTTCCATTCAAAAACATAGAAATGTTTAAATTTCATAGCACAATTTCAATTATGCAAAAGTAAAACTATTAAGCAAAAACATAATTATGCATTTTGTGCAGACTCATGAATATTTAAGGACTTTTATAAAAATATCAGAGTAAGTTCATATACAAGTGCTGGAGGGATGGAAGGAAAATGAGTGGAAATCAGTATTAGGTGAAAAAATTAGAATAACAAAGGATTTTACATGACTCAATGAATATAATATACTATTAATTTAAGAGTAAGATTAAACTCCCTACATCTAAAATTTTAGTTAAAAACATATTTTTATAGAAAAAAATTTTAAATAAAGAAATCACCTTCTTTGAGAAAAGGTATTATATTAGCAGACAACATTAAGGATAGGGAATTATGCATTGCTTATATTGATTATTTCTTTGTTTTCAAGAAGAATGATAATTGACCTGGATATGGTAAAACAAGTAATATTATGAAACAATTCAATTGCAAAGGAAGTAACAAGATTAAATACAATGCATGACTGTTATATATGCATAGACTTCTTCCATTACAGGTAATATTCCTACTAGATAATGTAATTGCAGATAATATTGGCACACTATCTAATAATTTTTTAATATTTGCTTAAAAGGATAGAGATGCAAAGAGTAATAACTGCTATTCCAATTTTAAAATGGAAAATCATGTGATTTCTCAAATTAAGAATTAGTAAAGATAATGCCTATCATTCAGCAATATTTCAGAAAAGTTTAAAAGAATCTCATTTAAATCCTTTTTGATAGAGTGCATTAATTTTTAGAAACTAGAATAAGGTCAGTAATGGTATCATGTGCAAAAATATTACATTTCCTCTTTTGATAAGATTCTAGACTCATAAATATTATAGATTCTGTATTTGAATTGTTGAACTATGCAATTGGAAAACAGATCACTAACATTATCTTTTTTTTAACATATTTATTGGACTATAATTGCTTTAAAACGTTGTGTTAGTTTCTGCTAGATAACAAAGTGAATCAGCAGTATGTATACATATAACCCCATTTCCACTCCCTCTTGCATCTCCCTCCCACCTTCCCTATTTCACCCCTCTAGGTGGTCACAAAGCACCGAGCTGATCTCCCCGTGCAATGCAGCTGCTTCCCACTAACTATCTATTTTACATTTGGTAGTGTATATATTTCAATACTACACTCTCACTTTATCCCAGCTCACACTTCCCCCTCCCCATATCCTCAAGTCCATTCTCTACGTCTGCATCTTTATTCCTGTCCTGCTCCTAGGTTCATCAGAACCTTTTTTTTTTTTTTAGATTCCATATATATGTGTTAGCATATGGTATTTGTTTTTCTCTTTCTGACATACTTCACTCTGTATAACAGACTCTATGTCCATCCATCTCACTATAAATAACTCAATATCGTTTGTTTTTATGGCTGAGTAATATTCCATTGTATATATGTGCCACATCTTCTTTATCCATTCATCTGTCAGTGGACACTTAGGTTGATTCCATGTCCTAGCTATTGTAAAGAGTGCTGCAATGAACATTGAGGTACATGACCCTTTTTGAATTATGGTTTTCTCAGGGTATATGCTCAGTAGTGGGATTGCTGGGTCATATGGTAGTTCTATTTTTAGTTTCTTAAGGAACCTCCATGCTGTTCTCCATAGTGGCTGTATCAATTTACATTCCCACCAGCAGGGCAAGAGGGTTCCCTTTTCACCACACCCTCTCCAGCATTTATTGTTTGTAGGTTTTTTGATGATGGCTATTCTGACCAGTGTGAGGTGATACCTCAGTGTAGGGTTGATTTACATTTCTCTAATGATTACTGATGTTGAGCATCCTTTCATATGTTTGTTGGCAATCTGTATATCTTCTTTGGAGAAATGTCTATTTAGATCTTCTGCCCATTTTTGATTGGGTTGTTTGTTTTTATGATATTGAGCTGCATGAGTTGCTTGTATATTTCGAAGATTACTCCTTTGTCAGTTGCTTCGTTTGCAAATATTGTCTCCCAATATGAGGGTTGTCTTTTTCATCTTGTTTATGGTTTCCTTTGCTGTGCAAAAGCTTTTAAGTTTCATTAGGTCCCATTTGTTTATTTTTGTTTTTATTTCCACTTCTCCAGGAGGTGGGTCAAAAAGGATCTTGCTGTGATTTATGTCAAAGAGTGTTCTTCCTATGTTTTCCTCTAAGAGTTTTATAGTTTCTGGCCTTACATTCAGGTCTTTAACCCATTTTGAGTTTATTTTTGTGTATGGTGTTAGGAAGTGTTCTAATTTCATTCTTTTACATGCAGCTGTCCAGTTTTCCCAGCACCACTATTGAAGAAGCTGTCTTTTCTCCATTGTATATTCTTGACTCCTTTATCAAAGATAAGGTGACCATATGTGCAAGGGTTTATCTCTGGGCTTTCTATCCTGTTCCATTGATCTATATTTCTGTTTTTGTGCCAGTACCTTACAGTCTTGATTACTGTAGCTTTGCAGTATAGTCTGAAGTGAGGGAGTCTGATTCCTCCAGTTCTGTTTTTCTTTCTCAAGATTGCTTTGACTATTTGGGGTCTTTTGTATTTACATGCAAATTGTGAAATTTTTTTTCTAGCTCTGTGAAAAATGCCATTGCTAGTTTGATAGGATTGTATTGAATCTGTAGATTGCTTTGAGTAGTATACTCATTTTCACAATGTTGATTCTTCCAATCCAAATCATGGTATATCTCTCCATCTGTTTATATCATCTTTAATTTCTTTATTCAGTGTCTTACAGTTTTCTGCAAACAAGTCTTTTGTCTCCTTAGGTAGGTTTATTCCTAGGTATTTTATTCTTTTTTTTTTGCACTGGTAAAAGGAAGTGTTTGCGTAATTTCTCTTTCATATTTTTTGTTGTTTGTGTATAGGAATGCAAGAGATTTCTGTGCATTAATTTTGTAATCTGCTACTTTACCAAATACATTGATTAGCTCTAGTAGTTTTCTGGTAGCAACTTTAGGATTCTCTATGTATAGTATCATGTCATCTGCAAACAGTGACAATTTTACTTCTTTTCCGATTTGGATTCCTTTTATTTCTTTTTCTTCTCTGATTGCTGTGGCTAAAAGTTCCAAAACTATGTTAAGTAATAGTGATGAGAGTGGGCATCCTTCTCTTGTTCCTGATTTTAAGGAAATAGTGTCAGATTTTCACTATTGAGAATGATGTGGGCTGTGGGTTTTCATATATGGCCTTTATTATGTTGAGGGAAGTTCCCTCTATGCCTACGTTCTGGAGAGTTTTTATCATAAATTGGTGTTGAATTTTGTCAAAAGCTTTTTCTGCATCTATTGAGATGATCATATGGTTTTTATTGTTCAGTTTGTTAGTATGGTGTATCACACATTGATTGATTTGCATATATTGAAGATCCTTGCATTCCAGAGAAAAACTCTACTTGATCATGGTGTATGATCCTTTTAATGTGCTTTTTTTGAGGATTTTTGCATCTATGTTCATCAGTGACATTGGTCTGCAGTTTTCTTTCTTTGTGACATCTTTGTCTGGTTTTGGTATCAGGATGATGGTGGTCTTGTAGAATGAGTTTGGGAGTGTTCCTCCCTCTGCTATATTTTGGAAGAGTTTGAGAAGGATAAGTGTTACCTCTTCTCTACATGTTTGATAGAATTCTCTTGTGAAGCCATCTGATCCTGGGCTTTTGTTTGTTGGAAGATGTTTAATCACAGTTTCAATTTCAGTGCTTGTGATTGGTCTGCTTATATTTTCTATTTCTTCCTGGTTCAGTCTCAGAAGGTTGTGCTTTTATAAGCATTTGTCCATTTCAACCTTCCAAAAGGTTGTGCTTTTCTAAGAATTTCCTCAATTTTATTTTCATAGAGTTGCTTGTAGCAATCTCTCATGATCCTTTGTATTTCTGCAGTGTCAGTTGTTACTTCTCCATTTCATTTCTAATTCTGTTGATTTGAGTCTTCTCCCTTTTTTTCTTGATGAATCTGGCTAATGGTTTATCAATTTTGTTTATTTTCTCAAAGAACCAGCTTTTAGTTTAATTGATCTTTGCTATTGTTTCCTTCATTTCTTTTTCATTTATTTCTGATCTGATCTTTAGGATTTCTTTCTTTCTGCTAACTTTGCAGTTTTTTGTTCTTCTTTCCCTATTGCTTTAGGTGTAAGCTTAGGTTTTTTATTTGAGATTTTTCTTGTTTCTTGAGGTAGGATGGTATTGCTATAAACTTCCCTCTTAGAGCTACTTTTGCTGCATCCCAAAGGTTTTGGGTCATCGTGTTTTCATTGTTATTTGTTTCTAGGTATTTTTTGAATTCCTCTTTCATTTCTTCAGTGATCTCTTAGTTATTTAGTAGTGTATTGTTTAGCCTCCATGTGTTTGTATTTTTTACATTTTTTTTTCCTGTAATTGATATCCAGTCTCATAGGATTGTGGTTGGAAAAATACTTGATATGATTCCAGTTTTCTTAAATTTACCAAGGTTTGATTTGTGACCCAAGATAGGATCTATCCTGGCGAGTGTTCCATGAGCACTGGAGAAGAAAGTGTATTCTGTTGTTTTTGGATGGAATGTCCTATAAATATCAATTAAGTCCATCCTGTTTAATGTGTCATTTAAAACTTGTGTTTCCATATTTATTTTCATTTTGGATGATCTGTCTGTTGGTGAAAGTGAGGTGTTAAAGTCTCCTACTATTATTGTGTTACTGTTGATTTCCCCTTTTATGGATGTTAGCATTTGCCTTATGTATTGAAGTGCTCCTATGTTGGGTGCATAAATATTTACAATTGTTATATCTTCTTCTTGGATTGATCTCTTGATCATTCTGTAGTGTCCTTCTTTGTCTCTTCTAATAGTCTTTATTTTAAAGTCGATTTTGTCTGATATGAGAATTGCTACTCCAGCTTTCTTTTGATTTCCATTTGCATGGAATATCTTTTTCCATCCCCTCACTTTCAGTCTGTATGTGTCCCTAGGTCTGAAGTAGGTGTCTTGTAGACAGCATATATATGTGTCTTGTTTTTGTATCCATTCAGCCAGTCTATTTTTTTTAGTTGGAGCATTCAGTCCATTTACATTTAAGGTAATTATCGATAGGTATGTTCTTATTACGATTTTCTTACTTTTTTTCCTTGTTATTGTAGGTCTTTTCTTCTCTTGTGTTTCCTGCCTAGAGAAGTTCCTTTAGCATTTGTTATAAAGCTGGTTTGGTGGTGCTGAATTCTCTTGGCTTTTGCTTGTCTGTAAAAGTTTTAATTTCTCTGTTGAATCTCAATCAGATTAGACCCTGTCAGCCACACGGCTCAGAAGAAATGGGAGAAAAAAAAGAATGAATAATTAAATAATTTAATTTTTTAAAAAATTTAATTATTAAAAATTAAAAATTATTAAAATAAAAAAATTAAAGTGTAATAAAATAAAAAGGAGAGAGCAACCAAAGTATTAAACACATCCCCTATGGTAACAAGCGCTAAAAACTATACTAAGATAAACATAATAATCAGAAACAAGTCAGTTGCAGACAGCAAACCCCAAGTGTACAGTTGCTCCCAAAGTCCACTGCCTCAATTTTGGGTTGATTTGTTGTCTATTCAGGTATTCCACAGATGCAAGTTGTGGAACTGATTGCAGGGATTTAATCTGCTGCTCCTGAGTCTGCATGGAGAAATTTCCCATTCTCTTCTTTGTTCGCACAGCTTCTGGGGTTCAGCTTTAGTTTTGGCCCCGCCTCTGTGTGTAGGTTACCCTCAGGCTTCTGTTCCACCCAGACAGGATGGGGTTAAAGCAGCGGCTGATTATGGGGCTCTGGCTCACTCATGCAGGGGGGAAGGAGGGGTACAGTAGTTATAATTGGAATGTGGGGCGAGCCTGCAGTGGCTGAGTCCAGCATGATATTACAACAGCCTTAGGCGCACCATGTGTTCTCCCAGGGAATTTGTCCCTGGGTCATGGGACCCTAGCAGTGGCGGGCTGCACAGGCTCCTGGGGATGTGTAGATAGTGACCTGTGCTTGCACACAGGATTCTTGGTGGCTGCAGCAGCAGCGTTAGCGTTTCATGCCCATCTCTGGTGTCCAAGCTGATAGCCGCAGCCTGCACCCATCTCTGGAGCTCATTTAGGTGGTGCTCTGCCACCTGTGGGCAGACAGGGTAAGAATCCCCTCTCCTCTCGAACCCCGAAACAATGGTGTCTTGCCTCTTAGGCAGGTCTAGAGTTTTTTCCGGAGTCCCTCCCAGTTAGCAGTTTAGGCACATCTAGGTAAATATTATTCTGATGATTAAGTCTTTTGATTTCCCTGTCTTAATATAAAATAGAAAAATTTAAATTGGATATTACACATGTGTGTACATCTATGAATATACCAAGCAAATCTTAAAATTTATGACTTAATCAAGATTATTTGGATATAAATATACAGAGATGTATATCAATAACTAACATGCACATAAAGGTATATGAAAAAGTTTAATGTTACGGATCGAAGGGGTTATCATGTATCTAGCTCCTTACATGGGCCCCAACAGAGACAAAATAAATTAGATTTCGATTTAATCCTTACTGCAGAGTCTGACATGTGGACATTTATTCAATTCTTCATCATCATCATAATGATGTTTATGAATTATAGTTATTAAATGCATAAAACTTCTATTAATATGTAAAAATATGAAAATTACATCATTTTAGTTGATTATATAACTTGCTCTTAAATGATGTCTGTGATCTAATCTAAAATTAATTACAAAATATTTTATTGTAATTTTTTATGCATTCTGTTTTTAATTGACAAGCAGTTAAGCACATTAGAATATGAAAATATTTAGGTGTAGACTTTTTTTCTAAGGTAAATTTCTTGAAATATAGATGCACTCTTTTTAAAAATGTGAAAAGAAAGCAGTTTAAAAAACCAAGTGTAATGTAATGCAAAATTATAGAGTACTGAATGCTTTTCTATGGAGGTATTTCCAAAGTTTTTACTACAGTCTTCATTAAACTGTATTGAGGATCTTAATGGAACAGAAGGGGAAAGACTGATTCAGAATTGCCAATTGCCATTCAACAGTCTTTCTCTTCACTATGTCTTCTGCAGTATTGTACTCGTAGAACATTGAAGTATCACAGTATTTCTTGTCGACTGGCAAGATGACAGCTCTGAGGATAGTTGTACAGCCTCTTAGAAACTAATTAGCATTATTATAAAGGATTGTATATTATAATTAACAATTAAACTTAAACTTTCAGAACAGAAGCTGGTCCTCCCTAGAGGAGGCTCCACATAGATTATTGCTAAAGGAAGAACTGAATGAAAATTTCTTTATACACCAGTTACATAATTATGATTTTTTGCTATAGTCATTACTCTTTAAATGTGCTATATATGTGCACCTATAACTTTGAATACACATTTCTATATAATTAGATATTAAATATTTGCATTTTATTGAAAACATTTTATTGTGACTACTTTTCAAATCTCTAAACTAAGCGCTATTATAATATTCGTCTACACCTACTTTGAATAAACATTTCTGATAAACAAAGGGACACAGTATAAAGGTCTGAACTACTGATTCCTAACCATATCCCAGTGGATTTTTGAGACATCTGGGACCAAATATTCTGAAAAACATAACCTCTATTATGTTCAAAGACTTGATATAAAAGTTATCACTTTCAAAGAAGAGTCTAAACCTTAATTAATCAATTTTGGAGGGAAATTAAACATTGCATATGTTATTTTTCTTTTTCTTTTTTTTTTTTTTGCGTTACACAGGCCTCTCACTGCTGTGGCCTCCCGCGCCGCGGAGCACAGGCTCCGGACGCTCAGGCTCAGTGGCCATGGCTCCCAGCCTCAGCCGCTCTGCGGCATGTGGGATCCTCCCGGACCGGGACACGAACCCACGCCCCCCGCATCGGCAGGCAGACTCCCAACCACTGCACCACCAGGGAAGCCCTTCTTTTTCATTTTTGTACTTATGACTATATCATAATTTCAGGGAAATTGAATCCTTTTACTCTCTAATCAGCAACATAAAATTTTGGATGGGATTAATAATGATGTAGGGTGGGTATTCTATTTTCACCTAGCAATTTGGTGCACTTGCTGATAATTGGTAATTTTAACAAGTAAAAACCTTTTTGGTTTTTGTTTTTTTTCCTTAAAAACTGTAGCTCAGTGTGTTAAGCCCATTAGGTACTCAAATATATGTTTTTGAAATTTGGAATGTATGTATATTCATTATTGTTAGCAAATTTCCTAAATGTAAGCTAAGAAACCTAGGAGACTTTCTGTTGAGTGAGCTAAACCTTATGTCATATATATCTGCTCAAATTATTCTTGGCATCAGAAGTATGATTTTATAAACTGAATCCTCCATATCTATACCAATTATTTTTGAAATCTAAATTTTAAATAGAAAGACTTACTATTGTAGTTAAACTTTAAAATATATATTATTATAGATGTAGAATCATTTGATATTTTAATGAAATTACCATGTTTGCCACTTAGCCAGGGAGCACAATGGCCATACTGGTTCTGGGCTCCTAATATTCATGCACTTATATAATCTTCTCATACACTGTTCCCATATGATGAAAAGAATGCTGAAGAAGTGGTAATGTGTGACTTCTAGGGTATGTCATAAAAGGCTTTATCATTTCCAAGTTGGTCTCTTGGATGACTTGCTTTGGAGAAAGTTCACTGTCATGCAATTAAAACAAAAACCTAAAGATCCCAAAGAAGAGGTGCAAACAGAGAGAAACTAATACCCCTAGCCAACAGTCATTACCAGTTGGCCAGCTATATGAGTGACCCCTCCAGTCTCCATTCAGGTCGTCAAATAACTGTGGTCCCAACTGTCATCTAATTACAAATCCACGAAAGACTCCAAGCAAGAAATGTGAATCTGAGCCCTTCCTGAACTATGGACCCAAAAAACCCTGAGATGCAATAAATTATTACCTTTACAAAAGTTATTAAATTTTGTGTGATTTGTAAGATAGTGTTACTAATTAGAACAGATAGTAATCAGCTTCATGAAAGTGTAAAATCTGATTTGAATATTGTTACATAGAAAGGTTTAGAGTAGTCAGGACAGATTTTTTTTTTTCACTTTACATTTTTATTATACTTTTTATTTTTGAGATGGTTGTAGATGCACATGCAATTATAAAAAATACAGAGCACTCCCACAAACCCTCTACCCATTTTTGCTCAGTAATTACATCTTTAAAAACTATAATACAACATTTCAATGAAGATATGGGCATTGATACAGTCAAGATAAAGGCCATTTCAAACCCACAAGGAGCCTTCATGTTATGCCTGGAATAAACCCACTTGAAGAGCAAATGGGAATTTTAGAATTAAAAAAGTTAATAACTAAAATAAAATCTCAGTAAATGGGCTCAACAGCACAATGGTGGAGATATAGAAAACAATCAGTGCACTTGAAGATAAAACAATAGAAATAATAAAATCTGAACAGTGTAGAGAAAATATTCTGCAAGAAATATGAGTAGAGCCCTGAGACCTTTTGGACTATAACCTGAAGATCTAACACCAGCGTTTTTTGAGTCCTGAGAAGAGAAGATAAAAAGAGTGGTTCTGAAAAGTACTGGAAGTAATAATGACTGAGTCCTCTCCCTAACTTTGGCACAAACCATAAACCTACAGATAGAAATAACTGAACATCTCCCATATAGGATAAACTTGTAATCCACACCCATATATATATAATCAAACTTCTGAAAACTAAAGATGAACAAAAAATATTGAAAGCGTACAGAGAGAAATGGAACTTTAGCAATGGGGGGAAAACAATTCGAGTAACAGTCAATTTGTCATCCAATACCATGGAGGCCAAAAAGTACACTCAACCAAAAATTTTATACCCAGTGAATTTACCCATCAGGAATGAAGAGAAACTCAATACATTCACAGATGAAGGAAAACTAAGAATTTGTCAACAATCGACCTACCCACAAATAATGGCCAAAAAAATGTTCTGTGAAAATAAAGGAAATGATAAAAGAAGAAAGTTGAGAGCATCAGTAAAGAAGAAAAAATAATGTAAAAAGAAAATGTGACTAAAAACAATCCATTTTCTTTCTCCTGATATGTTTTCTCCATTATGTTTCATGGTTGAAACCAAAATTAAAACATTGTCAGATATGGATTTAAATATATGGAGAGGAAATTTTTAAAGACAATTATAAATGTGAGAGATTAAAGAGATATAAAGTGAGATAAACCTTCTACACTTTTCTCAAACTGGTAAAATGTGAACATCAGTAGACTGTGATGAGTTTTATATGTATAATGTAATCTCTAGAGCAACCACTAAAGCAATGCATGCAAATACCTATTAGCATATTAAAATGGAATTTTTTTAATGTTAAAATCACCCACACTAATGTAGAATAAAGAAAACAAAGATATGAAAACCAGAGATAACACAAAATAAAATGACAAATTTAGTCATAATCTATCAATAAATATCCTAAATATGCATGATTTAAGCATTCTTTTGAAAAAATTGGAAAAGTTGATTTAAAAAACATGATCCAACTCTATATTATCTACAAAAAAATTACTACAAATATAAAAATAAGGTAGGTTGAAAGTAAACTGTTGGAAAAAGATAAAGAAACATTAATTTAAAAATCACCATTATTTAAATATTATAAATATTTGTTAGCTCAAAGAAATAAAAATGTAGTAGGCACTTTTGGTGATCATGTGGTATCACGTGAGGCTCCCTCTGACTTCAGCCTCAGCTTCAGTGGACAGTGCCATACAATTTACAGTTCGGATTCAACCAACAGTATTCCACAATGTATCTGTGTCACACAGCTACCAGCATCCAATCCTAGCCTCTTTTCTGCTTTCAGGGAAAAAAACTATTAAAAGTTACTTTTTTTCTTAGAGGTAATTAGCTAGCTATACTCTTTTTTTTTTTTTAACATCTTTATTGGAGTATAATTACTTTACTCTTAGTAATTATAGTAGCAGTTTATCTATTTTCTTATTTATTTAGCTATTTTAAAGTTCTTAATATTTAGTCATAAATATTTAATCATAAAATAATATTTTTCTTTGTCATTAACTATTGCAAATTTTTCTTGAAATAATAGATATATAGTTATGTGTCAATTGATAGCATTTCAAAATATTAAATATAAAGGAGCTTTCATTCCCAGACTGCAATAAGAGCTGAATAGAAAGTAGAATTTGACCCTAAGACAAATTCAAACTATTCTTGGTCTATAGAACACTTTGATGATGCTCTGACTTAAAATTTAACAATGTGGTCAGAAAACATTAATTTAAACTTATTGTGAAGACTACATTCATTCTTATTCAACTGTATTGTCATGTATTACACCAATAATATTAGTTGCTTTTGAATAAACATTTGTATTTTCTCTTTAGATTGAAAATAGATTTTTCAAAAAATCTGCTTCATGTTTAGATTATAATACATGTTAAGCAACATGGTTATATACCATATCACGTATGATTTTATTTGGTCTTATAAGGAAAATTTTGAAAAACAATACTAGAATGATGAATAAAAAAGTTAAAATCTCAATTTTGTCTTCTTGCTGATTTGAAATTATGCCAATGGAAATTACTGAACCATTAATTTAGGCTAAGGAGTCTTGTCTCAATTTTATCTCTTCCTTACATCCCTAAGGTTATGAGATAATGGATGTATTGTTTCCGGGTAAATGTACTTTTTATCGCTATTGCAGGGTAGTAGGCATTTTTGTTTCAATGATTTTCTGTCATTATGTGAGAGTGATGGAGTCTGTGACTCATAAAATAGTGTCGATAAAAGGTTTTCTTGATACATTAAGTACCTTTGCAAACCCAATGTTCAGTTTCTTCACGTAAGAAGAATAGAGTTTGGTGGTACCTATAATGAACAAAGATCTTCAACAAATGTGATTTGACTCCACGAGGAAGAAGAGCATAGAAGTATCTTCTCTTGATTATAGAGGTTTGTTTCACTTCTTACAAAAAGTGTTTACATCTCTGAAAAAAACTGTAAAATGGTTTATTTTTAATGAATGAAAGTAATAAAATTAATAAAATGATTTTTAAAAATTTTAATTAATGTTGGGCTTCCCTGGTGGCGCAGTGGTTGGGAGTCCGCCTGCTGATGCGGGGGACACGGGTTCATGCCCCGGTCCAGGAGGATCCTGCATGCCGCGGAGCGGCTGGGCCTGTGAGCCGTGGCCGCTGAGCCTGCGCGCTGTGGCTGCTGAGCCTGTGCGTCCGGAGCTTGTGCTCCACGACAGGAGAGGCCGTGGCGGTGAGACGCGTGCGTACCGCAAAAAAAAAAATTTAATGAATGAAAGTAAAAATATTCTTAGAAAAATAAGATTCAATTTATTTAATGCATTTTATAAGTGGAATTTCACAACCTGAGTAACATAGTTCCCCACTGAAAAACTATATATATACACATGTATATACATATACACATATACATATATTATATATATATATAACATCTCTGATATATAATTTGCCTATTTAAAGCACACAATTTTAGTATAGTCACAGAGTTGCACAACCATCACCACAGTTAATTTTAGAACATTATCATCAACCTTCCCCAAATCCCACATAACCAATAGCAATCACTTCCCATATCCTACCACCACCTGGTTTTACGCAAAATAATAAACTTTTTTTTTGTATATTTGCTGACAATTTTACTATTTTGGATATTTCATGTAAGTGGAATCATATGATTGCAATAATTTGATTCTTCTAGCTTTCTTTTTTACTTGGTCTAGATAGCTAAAGCATTGTCATTTTTTCTCCTATTTTTTCATAGAACCAACTTTTGGTTTTATTGACTTTATTTTCTATTATTTAAAATTCTGCACTAATCTTTATTATTTTGTTCCTCTGCTTTCCTTCAGTTATTTTGCTCTACTGTTTCTAGTTGCTTCTGGTGGAAGGTTGGTTATTTATTTGAGATCTTTCTTTTCCCCCCTGGCTTTATTGAAGTATAATTTAAAAAATTGTCTATATTTAGTGTGCAAAGTGATGATATATGTATACATTGTATAAAGATTACTACAGTCAGGTTAATTAATATACCTATTACCTCAAATATTAGTCTTTTTGTGTGTATATATGTTGTGAGAATGCTTAAGGTTTATCTCTTAGCAAAGTTCAAGTATACAATACAGTATTATTAACTGTAATCATCATCTTTTTTGTTTTCTCTTATATGGGCATTTAAAATATATTTCTCTCTGGATACTTATTTAGTTGTATCCCTTAAATTTTGGTATGTCATCTTTTCATTTTTATTCATTTCAAAATATTTTCTAGGTTCCTCATGATTTCTTCTTTGAGCAATTGTTTATTTAGCAGTTTCTGTGAAGTTCCACTTATTTGTAAAATTCTCAAATTTCCTTCTGATATTGCATTCTAATTTCTTTCCATTATGATCAAAGAAAATTCTTAAAGGATTTCGCTCCTTTTAAATGTATTAAAGCTTATTTTGTATCCTAGCATGTGGTCTATTTTGAAGAATGTTAAATGTATAACAGATAATTGGTATTCTATTGTTATCAAGTGACATACTTTAGACATATCTGTGAGTTCTTGTTGGTTTTCAGTGTTGTATTTATCTTCTTTTTTCTTGTCATTCTTTTGCCACTTTTTTCTCAACTATTACTTTAGAATTGCCAATTTTCACCTGCAAAATTGTTTCCTTAGTTGTTTTCTATATTTGTGGACCCTCTTCTTAGGTGCACATGTGTAGATAATTGTTATGTATTTCTAATGGATTTACTCTTTATTATCATTGTGTTTCTTTATCTCTAGTAAATTTTTTGTTTTAAAATCTTTTTTTGGCCTAATATTAATATAGCTACTCCAGCTTTATTATGGTTACTATTTGCATGATATATATTTTCCATCCTTTTACTTTCAAACTATTTGTTTCTTTGAATTTAAAACCTGTCTCCAGTAGAGAGCATATATCTGGTACTTAAAAAAAAATTCTGTCAATTGTTTCATTCATTTATTTGAACTCTTTAATCCATTCATATTGAATGTTATCATTAATATAGTTGAATTTATGTCTCTCAATTTACCTTTTATTCTCTATATACTTCATGTCTTTTTGTCCTCCACTTGACTACTTTCTTTTGAATTGAGTATTTTCTAGTTTAACATTTTAATTCTCTTAAAAATTTACTCTGTATTTCTAAATTATTTTCTTAAATCATTGTTCTAGGTCCTGCCAAAGCCTCTTAATTTCACCATGATCTACTACAGATGTATGCTAACTGTATTCTAGTAGATAAATATTGCTTACATTGCTATATGCTTCATCATTTTTTGACCATTTAAAAAATATCTAAATATAATACAAATCCACCAATACATTGATATAATTATTGCTTTATATAATTTCATGTGTTTTAGCTAAAATGAAGGAAGAAATGGAGGATATCTATTTTATAGATATACATGTTTATATATTTACATATATACATGTTTAATATATACATATTAACTTTCCTATTTATCATTTCTACTTCTCTACATTTGTTCCTGTGGATTTGAGTTACTATCTAATATTACTTCCTTACTCCACATCAGCTTTGTTCTCATTCGCCTCCTTTGTGCCTCCTTTTCTATTGTCAAAGATGTTACATTTATATATGTTATAGAACCAAAAATTCTATTGTATTAATGTTGTTAATAAAATTGCTTTTTGACTTGGGTAATGGAAGAAAGGAGAAAAGACATGAATTTGAATTGTCTTTTACAATTACAGATTTTTCTATATGATTGCTTTGTTATTTGTTTTCAGATTTCTATCTTGAGCCACTTATTTTCAAATGGAAGAACTTATTTTCATATTTCTTGTAAAGTGAGTCTGCTAGCAATAGCTAATCTTTTTATCTGTGAATGTTGTTGTCTTTTTATCTTCTTTTGTGAAAGACATATTGCTGGATATAAGGTTCTTGGTTGACAGTTTTTTGTGTGTTTCTTTTCTCCTTTTAGCACTTTGAATATGTCATCCCACTGCCTTCAGGCCTCAGTTTTTTCTGATGAGAAGTCAGCTATTTATCTTACTAGTGTTCCATTGTATGTGATGAGTCACTTTTCTCTTGCTGCTTCAGTATTTTCTTTTTGTCTTTGCCCTTGATAATTTTTAGTATACTATAATATGTTAGGATGTGGATCTCTTTGCATTTATCTGATTTTTAAATCACTGAGCTTCTTGGAAGATTAGATTAATGTCATTCATCCAATTTGGGAAGTTCTCTGTAATTTTTCAAAATGTTTTCTGCACTTTTCTCTCTCTCCTCTTCCTCTGGTACTCATTTTATTCATAGTTGGTGTAGTTAACAAGGTCCTCCTTTTCTATGAAGGCCTGTACATTTTTGTCATTCTTTTGTCTATTTGTTATTCAAATTGCATAATCACTGTCATCAAATTTACAGACTCTTTCTTCTCCTTCAAATCTACTTTTGACACCTTCTAGTAATTTTTCATTTGTTGTGCTATTAAACATCACCACTTTCATTTTAAAATGATTCTCTTTATTGATATTCAATATTTGGTGTTATATTGTCACCATACTTTACTTCTTTATGCATGATTTCCTTTAATTCTTTGAATATATTTATAATAATGGCTTTCAAGTCATTGTCTTCTAAGTCCTATATATCAGCCCTCTCAAAGTTTCTTTTGCCTGCTTTTTCTTGTGCATGTTCACTTTCCCTTATCTTTGCACATACCATAATCTTTTTTTGTTTAAAACTGGACAGGTTAGATAACTTATCAAATATATACTAATCTCCCCTTTTCCTGGGGCTTGTTGTTTTTCGCTTGTTTGTTTGTACCTCTGGTCTTCTTGGCTTGTCTCTTTTCACACTGAACCATCACCATGTAAGTGAGCTGTGGAAGTGAAAATTGGGGCCCCAGTTTTTTTGGCCTGCCACACCTTAGGTAAAGTCTCAGCCCTTTAAGTGCAAGCTGGGTAGAAGAAGGAAGCCCCCAGCCCTTTGACTGTACTTACCTGGGATTAGCCTTAGAAACAAAGTGTTGGGGATTATAAGAAGTCAGGGTGGTCACTCCACTGTCCATTGTGATACTGTAACCCTTGAATAGGAGCTGAGGCAGGGAAAAGAAGCCATATTTTCTTACCCACATTCCACCTGAGTGGAGTTTCAGTCATGCTTATCTGAGAGTAGGGGCTGAACTGTCCTAAGAGCCACAGACCCTCACTGTTGTTATTAAGATTTATTCTATTTGTGTTGAGTAAACATTTATTCCTTTGCTGTATGCTCTTAGGATAATTTTAAAAGCCTTTGGTTTTTTTGAAAAAATAATTTCCATCAGTTTATATTTGATTTCATTGATTGGGGGGTCTGTGGAATTTCTCACACTGTCATTCAGAAAGTAATCCCCAACAGTATAGCTTTATCTAATTTTTGCTGAAATCATTTAGAAAACTTATGAAATGAAATGAAAGTAAAAAATATTAAATTGTTAAGAGTTCTGTGCTATTAAAAGATGATTTTTAATCATTTAAAATAAATGTATGTAATGATGTTGAGTTTCTCACTTTGTATTTCATTTTATAATGCAACAAACAAATGTTGTAGTTCACTTAAAATTACCATCCAGCAGGAAATGTTAAAATATATATTCCATATAGAACAGAGTTTAAAAAAAAGTCTTACCAAGGCAATTAAATATGAATTATTAAAGATATGCTCTGTTACTTTCATCTTTACATAATTTACAGGCACTTCCTTTCATCAGTTACTGCAGCCTATCAAAGCAACTGCTAGAATTCACAGTCATTTTCATTAAGTGTAATTGCTTTGAAGTAAAATCTCTAGCCATAGTAATATGGTTCCAAGGTAATACAGAATGTTAAACTGGTTGGTTGGACAAAAAAAAAAAAAAAAATTCCTGCCTTTTGCTATAATTTGTTTTTAATGTGACTTATATAATCTTCAGGCAAACATACTTCCAAGAAGCCAAAAAGGTATATGACTGGAATACTGTACAAATGGCTAAAACTGTCATTGGATTTTATTGTGAAAGAGGAAAGTACTGTTACAGTGTCCTGTTTAGCAGGTGATTTATTCTTTTCTTAGGTTAGAGCTCCCCTATGTGGCTATTTGGTTGAGACACACTAAAGATGTAATATATTCTATAATAACAATTAAACATAAATTAACCTCACAGATATCTTCTAGTAATAATATATTGAGGTAATCATCTGTAAATAATATTAAGTCATAGAAAGTAAAATTTTTATTCCTTTGACTAACACTACCTAAAGGATATTAATGGAATGAAATGTAAAGGATGGAAATAAAATTCAGTGTTTGCCTGGGATTCATGAATATAAGCAAATTTCCATCTAAGTCAACATGCTCATACTCAACAGGCTACTTAAATTTGAGATAATTTATTTCCAAACAAGTATTAGTAAGGTTTATTTTCTATTTAATTAATTTATCAAATCAATACATATACTTTTAAGGATATGAGAACATGTAAAAAGCAGTGTTGTCCTCAGTATACTGAAATTTTAGTAGGGAGTACAATTCATGTAAGCAAACATCAAATAATTCAGCTGTGAATATTTTTTTCCTTGTGATGAGAACATTTAGGATTTAGTCTCTTAACTTTCGTAGATAACATATAGCAGTGTTAATTATATTAGTCATATTGTATATTACATCTCTAGTATTTATTTATCTTATAACTGGAAGTTTGTACCTTCTGACTACCTGCATCCAATTCCTCCTCCCTCTGTCTCCCACCTCATAACCACAAATCTGATCTCTTTTTCTATGTGTTTGTATATTTGTTTTTTGAAGTATAATTGACCTACAACACTGTGTTAGTTCCTGGTGCATGACATAGGGACCAGATATTTTTATACATTACAAAATGATCACCACAATAATTCTAGTTTTCATCTGTTATCATACAAAAGTATTACATAATTAGAGACTACATTACCTACACTGTACATTTCATCCCCATGACTCAATTATTTTGTAACTGGAGGTATGTCTCTCTTAATCAGAATTATTTTAATACAATCAATTTTTTCTGCAATTTTGGTGGCAATGTAAATTTTTGTTCAGTGGTTTAAATTTTAAAATATATGTGTGCTATTTCTGTGTTTTGCTAAGAATGGGGAAGGCATTTTATATGAAAGAACTATGAGCAGCTTGAAAACAATCTGAACATTAAAAATTAGCGTGGAGGGCTTCCCTGGTGGCGCAGTGGTTGAGAGTCCGCCTGCCGATGCAGGGGACACGGGTTCGTGCCCCGGTCCAGGAAGATCCCACATGCCGCGGAGCGGCTGGGCCCGTGAGCCATGGCCGCTTAGCCTGCGCGTCCGGAGCCTGTGCTCCACAAAGGGAGAGGCCACAACAGTGAGAGACCCGCGTACCAAAAAAAAAAAAAAAAAAATTATGAGCCTACGTAAGTCATGTTTCACTACTTGAATAAAAAACATGTTCAGGGAATAGGATACTCTTCTTCACAACCTATATCATAATCTCAAATCCCTGCTGGAATGCAGGGGCTCCTTGATTGAAGACTTTCTCAAAACTACAGAAAATGTGAAAGGATTTAACTGGCAACCACCAGATGCTTTGTTACCACCTAATAAATATTGCCCAGGAATGAATAAACTTCAGTGTACTCACCCACTTCCCCTCATCTATCAGTGGCTGTCATATCAACACCTCAATTCCAGATACTAATAACTATAACCATTGGTATATAATCATAGTGTATTGATTTTAAACAACAGAAATAACTGTGTCTGGTGTAAGCAAAATAGACATTAATGGAAGTTACCATGTACATCACAGAATTAAAGGGATATTTGAAAAATGTGTCTTGAATAAAGGAACCAAATTTTTCTGAGTACATAGCAACCATTTGTTGCAACCAATCTTTGGGAATATTTTAATTCTAATGTATTTATGGACTAGGGTAGTTGGAAAAGGTTAAATTTCAGTTCTGGCATCTAAAATTGTTCAGAATAAGCTCACATATGAACCAGCTCATCAGCCCCTAACTAGGTTTACATTCTGGGATTTTCTCAATCCAAAACTTCTAAAAGATCATATTTACCTAAATCCAAAATTTCTGCTTGGCACGGAATGCCTAAATGTCCCATTTGAATTTGAAAGAGTATACCTCTCTCTGAAGTCTTACGTTCATGTACATCATTATACTCAAACTTCCTTTTTGTTTACCCAGAACATTCCCCATCCTTGATGCTGGTTCAATCTGGGATGGAGACAGTGCCTTGATCAGGTCAAGAATGAGACTTCAAGTGCTGGAAGGAGGAAGGAACATATATGGTAGGATACTGGAAATTTGGAAAGCCCATGACCGCCTCTCCTCCCTTCCAGATGCTAATGTTTAGAGAGAATATATACAATAACCACCAGTCCAAAAGAGATTCAAAATACTTCAAAGTATCTGAATTTTAATATCAGTAGCACCCAGGACACTCTAGAAGATTTCCAGGTTTCTGGAAAGCTCTATGCCTGGCAGAACCTTCGATCACACAGCATTGAATTTAAAATCTACCAAGAAACTAAGCTTTGTCTCTCAAGTTTTCTTCTTGCCCTCTTCCTCCTTTCCCTCCTTCCCCTCCTTATCTTCCTACCCTTCCCCTCCCTGTCCTTCACTTTTTCCTGTTAACTCAAGAACATGCTAACACTGTCTCTTGGGCCGGTGTTTGTACTTTCAGATGATCGTTTAACATACTGGCTAAAAGGGAATTAGTTTCCTGGGGAGATAGATGAATTTATGGTAAGGCACATAGTTTCTTTAGTTTTATGTATTGTATATAAGTCCAAATCTTCATTTTAAGATGTAAGGAAAGACTTTTAAACTATAACACATATCTCAGACACTCTAAAAAGAAATAATAAAATCAACAGCATTGGCTAAGTACGAAAGAAAGGCTTGAATAGAATAAAGACACTACAAATCAAAGTTTAATGTAAAAATTAAACTCTGGGAGAGAATATTTGTAACACATATAACAAGTAATTATTTGATGAATCCTAAATAAAAGGTAGTTGCTTGATGAATCCTTACTAAAAGTGCACCTAAAAATAAGAATCAGGCATGGTGTTTAATGGAAAAATAGACCAGATATAGATAGGGAGTGTTACTTTTAATTAAGCGAGCACAACAGATATGAACACTATGTCCTGGGAAAAATCAGAATATTGGTCACTTTGTAGATAAACATATCAAAAGATGTTAGATGCTTACAAATAATCATAACAAGGCAAATTAAAATTAAACACTAAAGATTGATACTTTATTTTTTAATGATTTCAGTATTCACAGTGTTTTTTGTTTGTTTCTTTTTGAGGGAAATGTATTTTGAACAAGTATTTTGAAAGTCAAATTGGCTAATTGACTTGAGCTAAAGATGTGAATTTCCAAAGAGCAATCCTGTTCTGGGGAGGTATCCTAGAAAAATAAGTGCATGCTTGCTGTGACGAGCATGCAAATTTATTGACAGCAGTATTGTTCGAAATAGCAGTAAAAGAAACCTAGATATATTAAAGTCTATATAGGAGAATCATTACACAAATTATTTTAAATCTGTATATGAGATATGTTGTGCACTGGAAAGGAGAGACTATTTAAAGGGAAAAAGTCAAGTGAAAGAGCAGTATATACTTGTTCTCACTATGGGGGATTTGTATATGTGTCACTGACTTGCTCAACACCTATTCCAACCTGTTTCTAATATTTTTTACTGTGCAAGTGGGAGGACAAAAACTATTTTCTAAGACTTCCTTGCAGTTAGGCAGGCCCCTGGGGGTAATTTAGATGTTTCCAATCAGATGCACGCTTGTATGAATTTGACTTAGGCCTGGATTGTGATGAGGTAAAGAACTGACATAGTCCAATGTGTCCATTTTGCTGGCAGCTATCTGTGTGGTTTGAGGATCCAGGAGCCTCTTGATCTGACAAGGGTGTGACCAGGGCTTTGTTCTAGAATCAGCAGCTATGGCAGCAGCTTCCTGAAACTACAGCTTCTTGACTGTTGTACTCAGAGAGGCAAAATTAGTGACCGTCATCTGTGTTTGGTTTTAGAAGTCCCTTCCCTAAGCTCAGTTTCAAGTTATTTTTCTTAAGCCTTTAAAAAGAAAGTCTCTTTTTGCTTTAACCAGTTAGGATGTTTTCTCTTTTGCATAGTTTTCTACAACCTGAATAAGATACGTACCAATATTTTTAAAATGGCTCTCTGGGATAAAAATCCACAGAATAGCTTCTTCATTGTGCCTGTTTTTTATTTTACATCTGAATGTTCTTTTATTTGTTCCAATCTATGTGTTCCCATCTATTTAAAATTTATTTACGTCTTAAAATTTTTTTGAAAATATTAAAACTTTTTACTTATACAAATTTTACTTATCCTCATAATTATTTTCCATAAATTTATATTTTCACAAAGATAATACAACCGTATGGTTGGAAAAAATGTTTAAAATTCATTTTAAACATTTTAAACTCAACAAAATTAGCTAAATTAAACTAAAATGTTAAAAATTTAAAATTTCAGTTCCCTCTCTGCTCAACTGTAATCTCATTCTTCATTTCTTACATTTACCTTTGTAGTTTAAAATAATATGTTTTCCTGGAAGTTCTACTCAACTCTGTGTTGTAGATCATGTTTCCTGGTTCTCGTGTTCTCAATATTTTTGGCTTGCTTTCACATTATGTTAGAACACATCTTCTAATAACTTCCTGAAAAAGGGAGAACGACAGATACATTTTGGAGATTTTACATATCAGAAACATATTCTCATACTTGAATAAGTATTTCTCTAGATTAAAATACCAAGTTAAGAAATATTTTATCAAGAATGAGGATTATTTTGCTTTGTTATCTTTTAATTTTTCTATTAAAACTTGCAGTGTCACTCTATTTTTGATCTTTTGTATATGATCTAGTATTTTCTTCCCTGATCCCGCTCTTAGTTTGTAAGTTTTCCTTCAAAGATTGCAATCAAACCTTCCACCCTGTTAAAAATGTAATTTATTACTTTTCCTCATTTCATTATATCTATTCTCTAAAATATTTTAGTCTTTATGGTGATGTTATAACAGAAAGTACCTTACCATCTGTCATTCTTACTGTTAAGCACTTAGGTCTCAGTTTATTACCCTGTTATGTCAGTTTAAACACTTCTATAAATATTTGTTTTTCCTAAATATATTTAAAACTCTCAAATGCTGCTGTCTCCTGTCCCTTTCCATTATACCAATAGTTATATATGATCTTGTCATGTATCCTTAGGAAGGAATATACTAAATCCTTAAGTTTAAAATGCTAGGTTTGACCAGAAGTCATATGAAGTTATCATCACAATTAAAATGTTTTATCCCAGTCCTCTGTTTTTGACATTTATATCATCTATATTGGCTTCTCATAGTCTCACTCTTCATGAAGGAGGAAACTTTTGGTTTTTTATTGATGATATTTCCACAGTTATTAAAATATTTAGTATGTACAGACATCTTTGTTACCATCATGATTGGTGGTAGGACACTGAACACTTAATATGGACAAATAGGTTTGTAAAATGTTTTAAATTAAATTTTGTTTCTAAACTATGTGAAATATTTATATATTTCAGAGTTAAAATGTAAAATAAGATTTATTAAAAAGTTTAGATTTTATTCCTGTTCTTCCTCCATGTTCATTTCCTCTGATTAGGCACACATTTTGTTATTTTTTTAAAACAAAGGCATTCATTCGTAGTCTCCATCTTTTTAACACAATAGTTAGTTAGCAGAGTATGCATACTTTTCTAAACCATGCTTTTTTCACCCAAATTATATTATACATATTGTTATATACTATATAATAATTAGAATATACATATTTACACATATATTTGTGTGTATGTATATATAAAGAGAGTATACACTGACTTACTTGTGAAGAATGCATTTAAAGCTATTTTAAATGTGTTTTAATTTGTGAGACTTTACTTATTAAGGAATATGTTATTATACTTACTGTTCTAACCTGGCAGTAAAGGTATTCTTAAGAATTTGCAAGTACTTTAAATTTTCAAGAGTGAACATTGTATAGCCATCTTGCTGCTCCTTTAGTGAAATGCAATGAAACTCTGAAGTTTAAAAAAAAAAAAAAGGGAGACTATATCATGCAATCATGTAACTTTACATTTATTTATTTATTTAATCTTCATCACAGCCCAAAAGAATAGGAATGATTTTTATTTCCATTTTGCATATGGGGAAACAAGCACAAAGTTTTAGTAACTTGTATGCAATCATAAAGCTAGTAAGTAGTGGAGCTAGGATATGTAACCAATCTAGATCCAAAGTCAATGTTCTTAAAAAATTTGCTATAAGGTTTAATGAAAAATAAATAAATAAAAAATGTTTCCCATGGTCTATACCTAAGTACATATTTATATAAATTTGAATAATTTTTAATCCCTTCCAGTTTTAGGTTTTTTAAGTGTGAGTTCTTGTTTTCTAAGGACCTCTTGGTGGTAACAGTTTTCTGAATCAGTTCCTACTAAATATATGGTTGGAATCAAAGTCACAAGGCAAGCAAACACCACATCTGCTATAAGCCCAGAGATATTTATGTATATGAAATATATCTATCTTCTACTTATATCTATATCTGTAACTATATTTATATCTATATGCATAATGAGAATATGACATAGTGTGGAAGTACGACAAAGCCAGGAATCTGTTAATTGAAATCATCAGACTTTAGTTGCTGAAGTGCCCCCAACACATCTCTATATCAAAACTAATGGCCTGAGTTCAGCACTGAGCTTCAATAATCTGAATAAATTTCTCATTCCACATGAGTTGCGTTGAAACATAAAAATTCTGATATACCTTTTTGGACCAATACAAGAAATTAAGATTAGCTTCTACTCTCTTATGTTTCTGATCTTGTATTAATTCTCTTATATATTCATTGCATTGCTCATTTTCAAAGCTTAAACAGAGCCATCATTCTCATTAAATTTTTATTCTACTTTGTTCTTTGTGGTCTGGCCTATCTCAACTCTCCACTCTCAGTAAGCAATATAAAACAAGTGAAATATTTCTTTCTGTGACCACAATCCACAACCAGGGTTTCTTTTCAGGGGTGCTTCTACTTCGAATTTACTTCACATATTCTAAAATGTGCATTACTTGAGTGCTATAGCATTTGTCATTGTGCATGTCAAGATTTATGAGACTTGCTTGGCTTTTTCTTCTGTAGCTCACTGCTCTAGAACTAAATCACTGTAGAGCCCGACCCAAAGCTTACAGTTGAGTAGACCTGTCATCTCTTCCTGGAAACAAACCTTCCCCTCAATAATCTATGACCTGCTTGGCCAGCTTTCTCTTATTCCAATTTATTCCTTGGCATGATAGCTCCTTGATTTGAAACTTTGTGAGTTACTACTGCACTGAGTACAACCATGTTTTTATAGGAACATTGGGTGAAAAAAAAAGTGATGTTACACTCAAAGAATAAATCAAAGTCATGAGTCAGGAATTAGTGAGGACATCAAAAGCACTTTCAGGAGAAATAATTTTCAGCAGCTACCTAGAGAAAATATAAAATCTGATCTCTATCTCTAGACTTTTCTGTGTTTATTAACTAGATTATAAAGCAGAACTCATTTTTTAAGCTGATAAAGGAAAAGTAGGAGCTGCTAAATTAATAATAGTAAATATGCTAAAGAAACATAAATCAGAATAGTATAACAATGGAGCTGAACCTCTGGAACTTGTTCTAGTCCTTTCTTCCTGAACTTAGGCAAAAAATCCTAAACCATCTGCATATGCATTTATCAATTTTGTTTTTATGCGTTTGGCATTTTAGAAATCTTATTGCCCATAAGCTAAATCTCAGATGATATTCCACTGATAGATGGATGTTTCCACAAAAAGGTTTCTGGCTCACAGATAATTTTTTTTTTTTTTTTTCCACAGATAATTTTTAACCACACTGTCTCCATTCATACATAAAACAACAGGTTTGTAATAACTTGATTACACATCTATCCTCTAAAATCATATTCTTGGAAATTTATCTATTTATCAATTCATCTATAAAAATTCAAATTCTTTCATTTCAATATAAATTTGAGCAGCATTTCTCTGTGCAGATTTTTGCCATTTGGTTTTCTGATGTCTTCTATATCTTCTAGGAGTATAGATTTAGAAATATTAGAGTTAAAGAAGAATTACAGTAGTATAACATTTGATTAACATGGTAACTAATATGACAAAAAATAGAAATGAAACAAGCATAGGGAAATATCTGTGATATTAAATAAAATATATTTTAAATACTGATTAAACAAGAAATAGAGATAACATTAGTTTGACTATTTTTTCCAAACTACAAATTTTATCAAATTATTTATAATTTTATATTAGTAAGGTTGCTTTTCATAAGAGATGTGAAGGGAGAATCAATATGCTTACTCCAAATTTCTAAATAAGATTTTGAGTTCTAAGAACTCAAATTTAAGGCACATCCAAATAAGGTAATATCTAAGAAGTATTCTGAGCAACAGGCTATGTTAGGAAGAGTAGTTTGTTATCTGTCAGTTGGGTTCTAATCCAGCATCAATACCTACTAGGGCCATGTATCCTTCATGTAAAAGGAAGATAAAAATTACGAGAACCAGCTTGGATAACACACATAAATCTTCTAGATAAGGTATACATGCATGTTCTCTTTTTCCCACCTAAAAATAAGCAAACCAAAAAAACCCCCAAAAATCCCTGTGAAATCTTATTCCAAATTCTCACTAAACCGTCAAAGTCTTTGTTGAGAATACTTGTTATTCTACAAAGAATATGTTTTATTAAGGAAATTTAATTTAAGAAACCATATATTTACTTACACTAAATGCTTTTATTCTAACTAATCAGGGTCTATAACATGTAGGTTATTGCATCCTAACAGTCAAAATACTGGGTTCTCATTACCAGCAAATCAGGTTGAATTTTCCATTTAAACAGTATCCCTTGCTCATATTTTCTTCACCAAGTTTATGCCAATCCATCACTCAACTCAATTGCAACAGAAATATAATATTATCCTCAGTGTTCTATTAATGGAAAGACATTGACTTCTTTTAAAGAAAATAATCAGTAGCATGTAACGTTCCTTACACCTAGAGTATATAGAGAGTCATCAGCTCCTTTTGAACAGTGTTGAATATTTAATCTAATTTAAATTCTAAGAGTCAGTTAAAAAAAAAGCTTTTGCAATTCAACACTCCATTTTTTTCTTTTTTAAACTAAAAATCTATACCTCAGGAATCATTCCCAATATATGTTGAAAGATAAACAGTTTATTCTAGAGGTTAGTTAAATATTTTTGGAAGTAAACATTAAATTAAAAATCTGTCTTCAAATAAAACTAAAAAATAAATGTAACAGAATATTTCCAAATTCTGATTAAATTTTATTTTATTTTTATAGTTTTTATTTCCCAACCTTTACTATAACTAAGTCGAGAGATTGAAATCTTTGAGAGTTCATATGCTAAAAGATAAAAAAATAACTTTCTATTTATATGGATTTCAGGTATTAAATAAAGCAAATACACTGACATATATTACTTAGCGAATACAGTAAACTTTATAGTGAAAAATCATTTCAGTAAAAATATCTAAAATGAAATCACCTATAACATAAAGTTTCCCAAAATTATTCTTTTTTTCTTATTGTCATTATAATCAAATCATTGACATTGTAAGTATATAAGGTATGTTCACATACACAATTAACATATAATTTTTACTTTGCATTGTATATATTCATATCAAAAAGTAATTCTCAACTAAATAAAATCTTATCTTTCCTGACTTCATTTATATCTCTTTGATTTTGCTTGTAATACAACTGTTGGAAAGACAAAATAATGATTCAGTTTATTAACAAATAATATTTTCAAGAAAATATAAATGAATACTAAATATAACCAATTGGAATATCAAAATATTTGAAAATCCATGAAACATTTAATATCTTCTTAATGGGAAATATAATATTTGTGTCATTCAAAAATATGTTAATAAATTAAAACAAAATGATAATGTTTTATCTCAGAACTCTTTGTTGCAAATCTTTTTATCAGCTATATTTATCAGCCAGAATTATTATTAGAGTATTTTTATATTAACAATAGATAACAAGAAAATAGAATTGTCATTGATTACAAAGAGTACAAAAGCATATTCACCAGTTTCACAGCAGAAGAAAACCTTAAAATAAAGGCATAAAAAGTATGCAAAGTCAAAATCTGAGGTTGGCAATTTAAGTGTACTTTACTGAAATAAAGAAAAATTTACTGTGAATAAATATCAGGCACAATTTTTTTTGACCCAAGTTCTTAAAAATTGGATAGGCTGCAAATATATGCATAAAACCAAACACCCACACATTTCTTATTGCTGCAATACTACTCAGAAAATATATAGGTTATGCAATGGGTTCCCAGTAGGATATTTAATAATTTAATAAGCCTGACCCTTTATACTACTACTGAACACTCTGGGGACAGTGCTAGCCTAAAGAAAAATTGTATGTTGATGCTGAGTATACTGAGCTAGTCTTAATTGTAAGTGAGTGAATCACATTTCACTGCTTTTTGTTTGTTTAAATTGGTTAATTTCCATGGAGAAATGTGGAGCTCAGCAATTCTTCCAGTATGATTTTTTTTTAATGTAATGAAAAGAAGCCAAGTTTTCACACTCCAGAGGAAACTTCTTGATCCATAGCACAACACATTAGTGTTTTGAAGTTTTAACTGTGTTTTGCTGAAGTGTATTCTCTTGGGAGCCAGTATACAGTGATATGGCATAAGCTTAATATTACTGTCACCAAATATCCATTTTTTGTTTCTGCTATAAAAGTAGCAATTTTATTGTAAATTTCCCTTGCTCTCACCATCACCTGTATTAACCAGTATGGATGCCTTGTTCAAAAATCATTGGTCGTACAATACTCTCACTTTTTGTCAAATCAACAATGTTTTCTTCCTTGTTAAATTACTCAGCTTCCATATATGCTACAATCGCTGCTAAAAGTAATAAAAAGAGAAAGAAACCTTCCCTTGCCCTCAAATCTTCCTATAACCGCAATTCTTTCTCTGATATCAAAAGTTCTCAAGAGATATTCATTTTATGATTTAAAGATTCTTTTGATGGCAAGACACAGCAGAATGACACTAATTACTTTTGGAGAAATGGAAGATGAAACTCTTTGTTACTTGCAATTCTAAAGGAGAGAAAGCTGCCACTCAGGGCTACAAAGAACAGAACCCCAGGACAGAGACAGAGTACCAGTAATCTGGAGTTGTAGGGGCAATTTATGTATGGCAAAAGAGGTGAGGTAAGCTACATTTCATGGGTTCCCTGTGGATTGGCTAATTTAAATAATTCTGTGGGTTCTGAGGAATAGAGGCTGTCTCTACTTTTCTAGCACCTGGCCTCAGGGTGATTAAAGTAGATGCATAGTGGTCTCAGAGTGTGAAAACAAGGTAAGGGAAGTTGTTGGGTGAAATTTACTCAGCTACTCAAGAAGGAAAATTGAAGGACCTCTAGTCAGTGCCACAAAACTAGGTCAAGACATCATTTAAAAAAAAGAAAGAAAGCAACTGTATTACGCTATTATATTTGAAATCACCAGTATTTCAGTATTTCTCATATTTTATTTTTCCTGTTACCACTGCAATCAAAATTTTGTCCTCAACTCACCACACAATGATTTGTAACTGAGGTCAGTGACAACATCCACTTTGACAAATTCAAAGGTTAATCTTCAGTCTTGATCTATGAGTAGCTAGTCGATCCACCTCCCTCTTTGAACATATTCTTCACTGGATTCCTAGCACAGTACTCCATCTCTAGCCATTGTTTCAGTCTCCCTTGACTGTTCCCTGACTTATCAATATTTAAACATTTTATCAGAGTCAGTCCTTAATCCTATTTTCATGTCTACCTGCATTCACTCCCACATTTCCTTCATCCATCCCAGGCTGTTAAATTCCATGTTTACACTGAGAATTCACAAATGTGTCTCTCAAACCCAGAACTTCATCTCAAATTTATATACAAATGTATTTAACTGTATATCTAATTTACATTTATATCTTACTTAACTTTCATTGTCACATGTTTTTTTCTGACCACAGCCTGGGAAACTTCTCTGTTTTTAAGGACTCTGTGATCAGGTTTGACCTATCTGGATACTTGAAAATAATTCCTCATCTCCAGGTACTTAATTTAATAGAATTTGCAAAGTCCTTTTTGTCATATAAGGCAACATGAATTATATAGTTTCAGGGTGTCGGGATGGTTTAGAACAAATCACACATGTACAATACATTACCTAACTTGAAATTAGGAAGGGTGATGCCTCCAGCTTTTTTCTGTTTCAAGATTGCTTTAGCTACTTGGGGTCTTTCGTGGTTACATATAAATTTTAGAACTGTTTTTCTAGTTCTATAATAAATGCCATTGGAAAAAAATAATGGTCATGAAAAACCTAGGGGCAAGACGGGAATAAAGACGCAGACCTACTAGAGAATGGACTTGAGGACACGGGGAGGGGAAGGATAAGCTGGGAAAAAGTGAGAGAGTGGCATGGACATATATACACTACCAAATGTAAAATAGATAGCTAGTGGGAAGCAGCCGCATAGTACAGGGAGATCAGCTCGGTGCTTTGTGACCACCTAGAATGGTGGGATAGGGAGGATGGGAGGGAGGAAGATGCAAGAGGCAAGAGATATAGGGATATATGTATATGTATAACTGATTCACTTTGTTATAAAGCAGAAACTAACACACCATTGTAAAGCAATTATACTCCAATAAAGATGTAAAAAAAAATGCCATTGAGATTTTGATAGAGATTGCATTGAATCTGTAGGTTTCTTTGGGTAGTATGGACTACCAATATTAAATCTTCCAATCCATCAAAATGGGATGTCTTTCCATTTGTTTGTGTTTTCTCTAATTTCTTTCATACGTGTTTTGTAGATTTCAGCCTACAGTTTTTTACTTCCGTAGTTAAACTTATTCATAAGTATTTTATGTTTTTGATAAAATCATAAATTGAATTGTTTTCCTAATATTTTTTCAGATAGTTCATTATTAGTGTATAGAAACACGACTGAGTTTTGTTTGTTTGTTTGTTTGTTTTGCGGTACGCGGACCTCTCACTGTTGTGACCTCTCCCATTGCGGAGCACAGACTCCAGACGCGCAGGCTCAGCAGCCATGGCTCACGGGCCCAGCCGCTCCGCGGCATGTGGGATCTTCCCAGGCCAGGGCACGAACCCGTGTCCCCTGCATCGGCAGGCGGACTCTCAACCACTGGGCCACCAGGGAAGCCCACAACTGAGTTTTATATGTTGATTTTGTATCATTCAGCATTACTGAATTCATTTATTAGCTTTAACAGTTTTGTGTGAGTGTGAGTGTGTGTGTGTGTGTGTGTGTGTGTGTGTGTGTAATCTTTAGGGTTTTCCATATATAAGATCATGTGAGCTACAGAAAGGGACAATTTTACTTCTTCCTTTTCAGTTGGATTTCTTTTCAAAAAATGGTATTGGGAAAATTGGATATCCACAAGCAAAAGAATGAAATTGGACACTTAATGTTACACCATACACAAAAGTTAATTCAAAATGGATTAACAAATTAAACATAAGACCTGAAACAAAGCTCCTAGAAAAAAAAATAGGAGAAAAGCTTCATGACATTGGTCTTGACAATGATTTCATGGATATGACACCAAAAGCAAAAGCCAAAAGAAAAAAAATGAAAACAGAAAACATCAAACTAAATGGGACTACAACAAAATAAAAAGTTTATGCACAATAAAGGAAATAATAGAGTGAAAAGGAAACCTATGGAATGGAAGAAAGTATTTGCAAACCACATATATGATAAGGAGTTAATTTCCATGCTATAAAGGAACTCCTGTAATCAATAGCAAAAACAAAACAAAACAAAACAAAAAACCAACAACTAATAACCCAGTTAAAAATTGGCTAAGGGGGGCTTCCCTGGTGGCGCAGTGGTTGAGAGTCCACCTGCCGATGCAGGGGACACGGGTTCGTGCCCCGGTCTGGGAAGATCCCACGTGCTGTGGAGCGGCTAGGCCCGTGAGCCATGGCTGCTGAGCCTGTGTGTCCGGAGCCTGTGCTCCACAACGGAAGAGGCCACAACAGTGAGAGGCCTGCATACTGGAAAAAAAAAAAAATTGGCTAAGGACTTGAATAAATATTTCTTCAACTAAGACATTCAAATGACCAACAGATGTATGAAAAGATGTTCAACATCACTAATCATCTGGGAATTGAAAATCAAAATCACAATGAGATATCACCTCACATCTGTCAGGATGGCTATTATCAAAAAAATAGACATTAAGTGTTGGTGAGGATGTGAAGAAATTGGAACCGTTGTATACTATTAGCAGGAATACAAATGATGTGGTCGCTATGGAAAACACTATGGCAGTTCCAACAAAAATTGAAAATAGAACTACCATATGATCCAGCAATAACATTTCTAGGCATTTGTCCAAAAAGTTAAAATCAGGATCTTGAAGAGATATTAACACTCCCATGTTTCTCTCAACATTATTTATAATAACCAAGAGGTAGAAGCAACCTAAATGTTCATGGATAAAGGAATGGATAAAGTGTAGTATTGCATACAATAGGATATTACTCAGCCCTAAAAAAGGATATCCTGCAATTTTCAACTACATGAATGAAACTAGACATTATGCTAAGTGAAATAAGCCAGTCACAGAAGGACAAATACAGCATGATTCTTCTTATATGAGGTTCCCAAAGTAGTAAAACTCATGGAAAGGAAGCATAGAATTATATTAGTTAGTGTCTGGGGGAAGGGAAAATGGAGAGTTTCTAATAAACAAGAATAAAATTTCTGTTATGCAAGATAAGTTCTAGAGATTTACTGTACAACAATATGGCTGTACATAATGATACTGAATAATACACTTAAAAATGTATAAAGAGGGTAGATCTCAAGTTTTCTTACCACAAAAACTTTTTTTTAAAAAATTAGGATAAATCACCATTTGATCATGAATTTTTTATACTAAATGGAAACATCCAATGAAATGTATATTGGATTGCCACAATATGAATAACAAATACCTGTATATGGTCACAATCTTGGTCCATAATCTTTAAATATTAGAGAGAGAAAATAATCTTTAGAAAGGAGAACTCTAGATATGGAACAAAAACACAGAAGTCATGCTGATCTACCCTAATAGTCATTTGCTATTTGACATTATAGCATCAATTCTACTTTCATATATTGAATTTCCTAAGAGAATTCAATGTTTTTCCTGTTTTGAATAAAGTTTTATTTGGGTAGATCTCCTTCTCAAATGTTAGTGATAGAGTATACCAGCAGCCCCCAACAAAATCATGTTTCAAATTCTACTGCCCACAAATATACAGGTACATGGCTGATAATTTTGAGTTTCAACCTGGAAGGATAAAGCCTCAATAATTTTTGAGAGGAATGTGGTGATAATGAGGGAGAGGATAGGTGATGATGGAGTCAGTGTAGAAACTGCAGCTCTGAAATAAGGAGAGTTGAAAACTTCTTGTTACCAAAACCTTCAACCCCTCCATTATCTCACTTTCAAACATTTCCCTCTCCAGTCACTTATCAATCCAGTTTAATCCTTGAGTTCTCCAACTCCAAACTGCTTTCATCCTATTTAGACTTAAAATCCTTTGTTGCTACATTTTTAAAGCCGCTTATTCCTCAGCCCTCTGATGATTTTTCCTTCCTGCTTTATAGGTTAAGTTTCATGAACCATTATTATCACCACTCCCTTGCATAAACCCTCAACTTTTCGTCTCTTCACTCTTTTTAACTGCTTCCCCATCATGCAGAACAATGTCTGCACATAGTAGCTTTTCAGAAAGGATTACTTGAGTGAATGGACTCTTTATGTATTGAATAACTAGAAATGCACTGTGTGTAAGTGTGCTTCTAGCTCCTTTGTCTTTTTCAGCATGGGAAACTAGAAAATTAGATGGGAAAAGGATGTATCTAAATTCACACAACATATTCCCAGCAAGATTAGACCTTGAACTCAAGTCTCTTGGCTCCCAGTTCATCACTCTTTTCTTCCCAATTTCTGAGTTCTCTGAAAAACCTAATTCATTTTCTCACAGATTGTTTTTGACCCATGTTTAATAACCTACCTTCCACTACAATTGTTGCAGAAAAACATGTTTATGAATAAAGTACTTCCATTTCTAATTTATAAGCAAAACCTCCAAAAATTTGACAGTTATATAAGGCATGCATAGATTCATTCTAAGACAAATTTTATTTATAAATGCAAGTTCTTAAAAGAATGTAGTTTTTCTGAACTGATAGCTAAATTGAAGAAACTGATTTTGATCCTCTGTAAAGTATTTGACCTCTTCCTAGAATAAAGATATGGGATATAGAGCTCTTTCTCTGAGAAATCTGGGGGTAAAACTAAGATTTTATTGAACACAGTGATTTTAGTTAATGATGAATAAACAAGAAAATTGTACTGAAGTGTTCTTTCTGTAATAAAATTGTTCAGTAAGTTCACTTATTTTACAATACATTGTTAAATATAAACTATTTCAATTAAGTGTTTTCAAAAATGAGTTAGATGAGTTAGTAACAACTCTCCTGACAATCTAAATCTTTTAAATAAAACACATTAGAGAGGGTTTATGGTTTGCATTTTTTCCTTATTTATTTGTTGATTCTAAGTATTGGATAAAGAGTTTGAAAGTTGAATCTCCAAACCTAGTACAGAGCAGAATTATCACATTTTGATAAGGTGAACCTGGAAGTAGAAAATACTGCTGAATACAATCCCAGTATCAGCTAGACACCGTGACAAGTGCAACTGTCTATGTACTCCAAACTCAATAGGAAATGTGCATGTCATTAGCAATTGTATGCTGGAGTTGTGACTTCCTTAATCATCTATCACATGGTTATGCTAGCTTTCCTGACCTATTGTACTGTTTTTCTTTCTTTAATACACGTTTACAGACTTGGGTTAAACATACATCTCAGTTAAGGTATACAGTCTTCATCCATCATCCCTATTTTGTTTTATTTATTTATTCATTATTTCATTCATTCATTGCATTTTTCTTCTCCTTTCTCAGTCTCATTCCCATCACCTTACAGGCACTCCAATATGTTTAACATATATCCTTGAATTTTATATATATTTTATTTTGGGAATACATAATTTTAAAATGCATAAATGACTTGGCAATATAAAACATGTTTCTGTTATCTATTTACTTATGAGGTGTACATATACTAGTTTATTTCTTCTGAGTGCTGTGTTTTATTCTATAGACTGCAACTACTATTTATCTCCTTTGTCAGAAATAAAAATTTAAACAGCTTCCAAATACCAATACCACAAGAATGTTGAAAATAGCTTCTGACACATTTTCTTACAGAAGTGTGTAAGAATTTCTCTGGGCCATATATGACGGCAAAGGATTGATGAATCATAGGGTGTATTTTGACTGAGTATATCAGGCTACATACCATGTTTACTGCACCAGTCAAATTTATACCAGCAATGAAGAGTTCACATCATTTCCACCAGAAGTTTTACCCAATATTTTATCTTTGAACATGTCATGAATATAATGTAGTACATTTTTATTTTCATTTACTAGTTAGCTATGATTTTGTGTACCTTATATAGAATTTGAGTTTTGTCCTCTGTAAATTGTTTGTTTATATATGTTCTCCATATGTCTGTTGCTTCCTACTTTATTTCTTAGTGATTTTCAGAAGTTTTTTTAAATTTTATTTTAGATGTTAGCCACTTGTAGGTTTTTGAGTTTAAATATGACTTTTCCTAGACTTCGTATATGATATGTATATAATTAAATCCATCAGTTCTTCATACTATTTTATATGCTTTAGATATACTATTTTTAAAATTCTTTTCCTAAACCAAGCATATACAAGTTATATTTTCCTGTATCTATTTAATGATTTATTTACTCACATTTAAGCCAGGAAAATCTGAAATCCACATTTGTAGATGCTGTAGAGATGTCATTTTATTTTCTTCTGTGAAGTGAACCCACTTGCTTGATATGGTAAACTAAATAGATTGTCACTTACATATTGATTTGTTTTCACCGTATTTATCCTACAATAAATTGTATTAGATGAATAGAAGGATAGATAGATAGGTAAATAGATAGATGTAAGTAGATTACATCTATCCTACTGGTAGATTTGCCCTTTTAAATGGTTTAATAGGTCTAAATGTCTTTTGAATTTTTCCCTTTGCTCTGCTTTTAAATTGACTTAGATGCATATGAACATATATGAAATAATTTTGTAGATCATTTTGAAATTAATTGATATCCTCATTTATTTCACCATCTGACAGTGTGCATTATATCTCCATTTATTTTGACTTTTATTTATAACTTTTAGAAAGGATTTAACATTACCTTGATGCTAACGTGCATTAAGTATATTACTGTGTAATTTATAGTTTTTGTTGACATCTTAAATTCTAGTATATTACTAATTTTTTAGTTGATTTTTGCTCTTGAAAACAAGTCCAATTTATTTCTGTGAATCAATTTTCATACTCAGAACATTACTGATCTTCTTATTTCTAGTCTTTTTAGATTAGAGTGGGATCAAATCTTTTTATATTGCCTGTAAGTAACAATAATCCTATTGCCTTCATTTCTGTCTTAACATCTCTTCCTTTTTTATTGTGTTATGGTTGTGGTTAGAATACATAGTGACATGTGAGCAATGAGAGATTTATTAAACATCACTGTCTTATCTTCGTTTTAGAGAATAAAGGTACCGTTTCTCCATCACTTAAATTTTTTGTAGGTGTGTTACTAAGCTTTTTCATGTTAAGAATGTTTTCTTCTATCCTTAAACCACTAAAGGATTTTTGTTTAACATCCCCATCAATGTTTTGTAGTTTTACGCTCTTTTTTTTTTTTTTTTTTTTTGCCAATCCAGTCAGTGTCAAATCATATATCATTGCTGTTTACTAATTATTACATAGATTGCTACCGGTTACTAATATGTCAACATGATTCTTATTCCTTCAAATTATGGGTTATGCTTTTGTCTATTTACACATATATTTGTCTTTATTCTTCAGGGTACCGTATGTAGTCTTTTGCTGTTATTTTGTGACTTAAATGTGTTCTACATATCTTCTCCCGGTTTGTGGCTTTCTTTGTACACATTGTATGGTATCTTTTGAGCAATGCATGTTCTTAAACTTAATGTAGTAAATTTTATTTTCAATGTTTTATTACCATTTCAACTTTCTATGTTTTGTTAAAGTAGTAACCCTCTCTACCAAAGAGATGTACATATTCTGGATTTTCTTAAAAAATGTTTTTTATATGTCATGTACACTTTGACTTCTAAACTATCTAGAAATCATTTCGTTTGTGGTATGATGTTGAGATCAAATTTTACTTGTGATCATATGAAGGGTTTTAACAGCATTATTTTTTTATGTCCCCATACTAACTCCAAGCAGAAAGTTGCCTTCCATGCCCCCACACACCTAATGTACGCTTAATGTTTGTGTTAGATGATTTATTATACAGCCACTCTAGAATTCAGATTTCTGCTCAGTGGTGTGGCAAGACATGTTGCAAAAAATCATGTTTGAAACAGAGTCACTAGCTATGGGGCTGGTCAGCCTCAGCAGTGAAACTATTCTGGTCTGAATCAAATCAAACATAAAATGAGAGAATAATAGGCAGATAAATTCCTTCTTCTTTCTCCAGGGAGTTTTTCCATGGAGCTAGTCCTTATGATTCTGTAGAAGTATCCGCTTCACAAACAACTTAAGATTATATCTATTATTAATTGAGATAAAGTGCAGGAAGAGGAGGAAACTTTGGGGAATTAATTCAATATATAGTCAGTATGGGCCAACAAAAACCATCGTTATTGTGGAATGGATTGATGCTTTTGATGCATACTGAATACCTTGCAAAAGAATGTAATAGTCTCAGAGAAGTTGTTTCCTAACCTAGTGAACGCTTTTAAACCAAAGGACCTCTATGGCAACTTTAAATTAGTCTTACCTCTTATTATAGTCACACAAGTGACAGTGCTGAAAAATCTGCTGCTGAGCCTTGTAAAAACTCCAAAGGGAATATTATATGTGTAATACTAAATAGACTTTTATTACCTAATAAAGCACTGATAAGTAAGCTGTACATAACCAAACATATTTGAAACCTGAAAGCCATAAGATACTGCCATGACAACAGTGCCATTGTGAGTTCTAATGAATATAACTCAGGAAAATTATACAAGAAAATTGCCATTAACTTACAAGTACAGAGTTACCTTGGTAAATGACACATGTCTGTTAGAAAATGTTAGAATGATGATATAACAGATGCTTGTAGTATCATAGTATAGGTCTCACTCAAGGACACACTAGGGGCCCATGTTGGGTCTGAATCGATTAAGATTAAAATATGAGGCAAGGGTAGAGATTTTGTATTGTAGTGATTCATATTAGGGAACTGTTTTCCCCGCCTATAGGATGCTTTGTTTTTTCAATTATACAATCCTAATATAATTATACAAATTGTACCCAATTATATTTGTTGCAGGAACCAATGATTAATTAGTTACTATGAACTAGTCTTGCAGATCATTCTGTTCTAATTAGAGACAAAACCTAGTAGCTATGAAGGTTACCCCTGGTGGTTTAGTACTGGTACTAGAATTCTTCCAGATCAGCATCTTACCCACATTGAAACCAAGCAACACATTTTATTAACAGCATTTAACACCCACATCTCTGTTCTTTAGAAAACAGCCAAAAGAATATTTTTATAAGATGCTTGCTCCCCCCTCACTAAAGAATTTCTCAATGCCTGTTAAAATGATTTATTTTTTTAACCTCACCCCAGAGCATATCTAAATGATAGATGTGCACAGCAGGCCATATAAATCTATTCCAACACTTATATCTTCATTAGACTTGGAATCTTACCTCTCCAATTTGGCAAGGAATTTCTGACATCTTAACTTTATTTTGTGTAGAACCCCCATTGAATTAGGTTACTGTCTACTCTTACTGAGAAATCAATTACTACCACTTTGTGGGAGCACATCTAATTCAAAATCTCTGGTAAGTGAACTCATATTTATAAATGCAACATATAGAAAATTATATTTCTCATTTTCTTGTCTAGCACCATAGGCATACATTTTTATACATATACCTAAGTTTTCTTTATAGATGTAATCACAGAACTTCCATTCTTTGTCTTGTAAGCCTCCTTAAATGAGATTTTGCAGTTGGCCTTGTGCAATATGATATGGTTCTGGATTTGTGGAAGATGCATGGTAGTTACAGTAGGATATGAAGAGAATACTCTTACTATTACTAGGTGATTTTCTCAGACAAGATAATTACATGGTCTTTAAGCTTCAGTGAGCAGAAAAGGAGCTTCTTTGGTTGGTGAAAAAAATTTTTGTGTGTTTGGCATTTTCAAAATTTTCTCAATTTCCTGGCCATCTTTAATTCTAATTAATTACCAAAATTCCACACATGAGACTGTAAAGCCTAGAGATCCATCCTATCTTATAATTCAGAAATTTGCAGATTCAGAGTATACATTTGATTTTCAGTATCATCATCACCATGCTGGAGGAAATAAGAAAGTAGAGCATCATAAAAATCTCCATTTTCTATGACTGTGTCTTGAGGTAAGCCTTTAAAAGCTGAAGGCCATATTTTATCTTAAATAATTGGTGCAATATGAAGTAGCCCTTAGTTTGTCAGAGCCTTGCTTTTCACAAGCATTATGATCCAGGTGAGTAAAAGTAAGAATTTGAATAATATATGCACCACTGGATTCTCTTGACTTCCAATTTTCTATCCTGTAGTATTGAATTCAGACCAGGTCACATAAGAAATCCAAATTTAGCATATCCTTGAATATTTATTAATTGCAATCATTTCTTGAAGTTATTACTTTTGCCTAGAACTCATCCTTGCAAGTAGTAAAATCCATTTCTTGGTAGTTAAAAAAAATTATTAATAAATATTAGGTGACTCACAGAATCTTCCAGATAGCCAGGGAATCAAATTCTGAAGCTACGTAGTTCAACAACCAATGTACAAAAAAGCATTGTCCTAACGTTTAGCATCTAGTTATCGAGTAACAGAAAATAACACAACTGCTTCTGAACAACTAACAACTCTGCCACCATGATTGCCAGAAAGTCATTTTCCCTGATTTCTGTGACATCATATTTCATGCATAAGAAAATAAGCCTTAAAGAGGTACATCCAGTTGGTATAATGTAGATCACAAGTTTCCACTGTAGTAAGGAAGACTAGAAATAAGAATTTACAGGTCATATACTAGTAAGTCTAAACTAACAATTTGTGAAATTTTCAAAATGTATGAATTATTTTCAATTATCTTGAGTAGCCTCAATGATACCCACTCTAGGTTTCTTTATTATATTTTTCCATAATATTTTTATTCCTTTTTTATCATTATTGATCCCTTTGGTCAGAGAACAGATAAATAATTGTGTTCAGTCCAATGTCTTTCATTATTATCTTCCATCACATACTATGAATATTTGAGTATGGAAGTAAATTTTATACTCTTAACTGGACATCAGCTGTCAGATAAGCATAACTTTAATCATCTACCTTGATATGTACTGCTTTCAGTAGAATGCACAGAAATCTGACTGGAATTGTCTAAAGAAACCATTTCTTACATTCTATTTTCAAAAAGGACTTTTGTTAATATTTATATAGTAATCTAGTAGATATATTTAGAAATACAGTTATTCCCAAATGTTTGATTCTTAAATTATATTGCCACATCAATGTGAAATTCAAATTTTCCTTTACAATAATGTTCAACTAACTGATAATTGATAAGATAAATTTTGGTTATAAATGGATAAAAAGAGTGTTATAAGCCGATGTTAACCTCAATTTAAAATAATTAATTATTTTTAAAAACCTCATTTTCTAACATCTACACTCACCTAAAGCAATGTAGAAAGTTTAAAGGACATTAAAATATTACTAGAATCCTACTGACAAGTTTCTAAATAGTTCTACAATTTTTATGCAATTAATAAAATGAATTTCATGAATCCTATAAGCCTTGCACTGAATTATTGGTTTTCTTGTAACTAAAATCCTCTTGATGCATATGCATTCTTTTGATTTTTAAATTTTAAACATATATTTTAAATGCTACTCCTCACTATCCATAATTTATGTATACATATATATATGCATACAGATATACATGAATACATATATTCATATATGTATATATATACTTATATATATAAGTATGTGTGTGTAGTTGGATAGAAGGATAGTATATATTCATATAGCCAACTAATAACACTCAGTGCTTAGATAATATACAGTTATACATTATGATCAGGAATAAGAGATATCAAAAGTCAGATAACAACCATCATCATCATCATAAAAATTGAATAACAGCAACTAAAACAAAAGACCTGAGGAACTTGTGTAATGCTCCATTAGAAAATCACCAGTAGTATGACATAATATTTACCTTGCCAAATATGAGAGAAGAAAATTAGACAAAGAGTGATAGATATATACACATAATAAAATTTGGCTGTAGGAAAGAATATACATTGGCTAAATGTGGAAACTATGTTTGAAAAGAAAGATGAATTTGGTATTTGAGATACTTTACTCTTAGGATATTATAAAGGATATATTAAAGGAATGTCCCATGGCTAAAGTATGTATAAAGAATACATACAATAAAATATTTTAGGGTATATATTACATCACATTTTTAAAGTGACTGCCATCTTCCTGTTCCAAAATCTAAATTAATTACACAGTTTATTATATATCACCCCAAATTAAAAAAAAAAAATCCTGATTGTAAGTCATGTTTTTAATTTGAATTCAAAAACCAAACATTCATATAATTGGTCAATAGAGCAAAATTTTCCTTCAGTGAGCTCAACATTTAAATTTTTATTGTTAGTTGGTATAACTGTCATTTTAACATCTACTTTGCCTTGAAATGAACAAATCAACCTAGTCCTTACTATGCTTTAAGCCCCATTGGTTTTGATGGAAAACTTCAGCTTTCAAAACATGTACTCTGAAGCAAACATTATATTTTCTCTAGTCTTTAGAGAAAATAAGCAAAAATAAATTAAGGGTAGAAACTGTGCCTTTGCAGTGTCCTTTTTTTTTTTCTTTTGTGTCCAACATATTATAGATTCTTGATGAATATTAAATCATGGTGATGACAAAATCCTAAACTATCTCATTCTTTAAATCAACAAACTATGAAATGTTATCATTTACACATGATGTTAAAATAGCTGGATAAAAAGGAAAACCTTTTATATTTCCTTGGGTCATTTTGAAAAAGCAAAACAATTGGCATACATGACAGCCTCTCATCTATCTGTGTGTTTAATAAAGCCAAATGTGATGAAGACTAATGTACCATACTGATGTTTGCAGAATTTCATTAATGCATTTCCAAGACTATCATAACTCACCTCTGTTGAGTTTATGAGCCGTGGGTTTTGCTCCAACACATAAAATCAGCTTGCCTAACACAATGCAGAGACTAATAATATCAAAGATGACACTTACTCACATTTTGAAACAAGGTGACATTTATTTCCCCCTCCCCAGAATAATGGAGTCATTTAATTTAGCACTGAAATTAAGAACTTATACAAAGTCACTAAGTGATAGTAACTTGTCTTTCATAAGAAAAGTCTGGTATTTTTTCATCACAAAATTCAGAACGCTACAGCAAAGCAATAAGATTTATCAGTTTAATATCCAGAAAACCTCTTTATTTTATAAATTATCATTATCCATTCCTAGTGCTGTATGGAATGAATATTTTTAAAATCCTCAAACAGCTTTTAATAATAAATAGATACAGTTACTCATATATTATACCCCAACTAATAATAGAGACAGAATTTAAGGAAGATATTCTTCAAATATACAGAATTCATCTGTCTTTAGTACTGCATCGAATCAAATAATAAGATCAGCTAAAGATATTTTCATAGGCTGTCTATTCACTACCACCTTTGGTGATTCTATTAGATTTGCACTGTTGCTGTTCTCACAAGAAAATAAAATTACCAAGTGTGTCTATAGCTGTAAACCAATTACAAATAAACTAAAAATGAATGACTACCACATCAGAATTCTGTCTACTTCTCTGTTCTCTTATAATAGCCCTCCCCTCTCTTACAATAGCCCTCCCCTTTAAACTCTATTCGCTCCTCTCCTGCCTCACTGGACTGCCTCTTTTGCTTCATTATGTCCTATTCATTCTCTCTCAGATCTAATGGTCTTTCCTTCCATTCTGTTTGGAAAGTGCAAATGCAGTTTTGCATGGCTGCTTCCTTGTGATCTTATAGGTCTCAGGTTATTTTATTCTGATGCAGGTGGAAGAAGAGGAATCTACCATCCACTTTCAAATAGTAGAATAAGGTCAGGGTATTTTCACGGATTTTAGCCCAAATAACATGGAATACTGAAAAAAATAATTATGTGGCAGCAGATCAAGTCTTATTTTACTGCCTAAAAACTGTGTAACATTGTAATTTGGATACATCACTGAATCAGTTAAAAACCTTTTATTAACGTCTATTAAATGTAATGCTCATACTTACACCACCAAACACAAGTTTTTGGACAAGTATCTGATATTAAATGTATGAATTTATAGAGATGTTCAGCTTAGGATTTTCCCCCCTTCAATAGCCATGGTATTGAAGGTAGATGAGGTAGAACAGAAGAGTCCACTCATCTCTATAGGCAAGCAGTCCACATACTTGCAAAACACAAAAGCAAGTAATCATTTTCCTAAATGTCCATATTTAAATTCCAATGATATATTAAGCTGATTTAAATTTATTGATAACTTTATTAAATCTATAATATTCCAACAAATGCACACATTTTTTTGTAATTTTTTTTGTAATTTTTTCTGTAATTATTTTACTCATAATCACACAATAAAAGGAATATAATGAAGACAGCAGTATGAACAATGTAGCAAATTATTAGAAAACTAACTAGAATCCAGGAAAATGGGAAAAAAGAAAAGTTAAAAGCAACAAGATAGAGTTTCCTTAGACCTATATGTATGGGTCTCTCAATTCTCTAGTGAAGAGATAGTATAGTCACTTCTTTACAAATTGCCTTTGGTTTTTATGTTTACCTTAATTGTTAAGCTGTGCTGAGTAGGTTTCAGTACAATCCATAATAACATTTTTAGGTTTCTGACTCACTGGAATGTGAGCAAATTGAAGATAATGGTGATCTATCATTGTATCTTTATACCTAAAATAACACAAAACATAATGTAGGCACTACAAATATGTTGAGAAACATTAAATTAAATTGAACTGAGCACACTGTAAACTGTAAAATGGTATAAACAACACGAACTGTTATTATTTCAATGGTACTGGAGATTCATGTGATAAGGAATTTGAATCAATTTTTATTATGAAGTTATATACACAAGAAATTTTATATGGAGACTAACTTGTCTTCTCTGGCAAAAATGTGTTTCATGATTTTTCAGGAAAAAAATTTGAGGGGTATAGATTGGTAGCATATTCTCTATTCATACTATCTGTAAAATGGTTTGATGGACCAAACACAATTGTCTCAGAGATCAGTTAGGATGTGTAATTGTCTTAAGGTGCTATATAGCAACAATATGATATATCCAGTGTCATAATGATTGCTTCTATGACTTGCATATTGAAAATAAAACAATAAAGACAGCCATTAAAATGGCATTATTTTTCTTACTTGTAAATACAAAACTTTTGGTGCATTTCCAATTTTCTTCACCTGTTAACTTCCCCAGAAAGTAATATCTACCAATAGATGTTAAAACGGTTAGAGAACCTTTATCTCCTCTAAGTTAAATTTTTTGCTCTCTCCTCTGCTGCTGCTAATCTCATTAATTGGATCATCAATCTCTAATATTTTCAATTTATCTCTCAAAAATGCAGTGGTTGCACTGACACAATGAAGCATGTATGTCATACACACTGCAAAATTATATGGATTAATACTCACCAGGGACTTAAACTTCACTTCCTTCCCTCCAAAGTAGAAGAAACTGGTTTATTTTGCTAGAGGTCTTCATCCTCCTATCTATTATGTTTTGTTCTTCTTGTCTTTTCTGGAAAACAACTTCTCAACTTGACTGCTATTGCTTCAAAAGTTCTATTTCATTACTAAGCCTTCTGGTCTCACTAAGAAATCCTTTTTATGTAAATATAAAAAGGAAACCATGAAAAACTGCTTACCTTGCAAATGAAAAGTCAGATGATACTTCAATTACATTCCAACACTTTAGGGACATTCCACACTTCTCCTTTGTGGTATGTTTTAGGTCAGCCATCTGGATTTCAACAATATTTAGGGTCAAAACTTTGAATGGGGAATTAAACATTTCCATAACAGCTCTCCCATTGCTCAAATCCTCATACTGATTCTGCTTTGCCACATGCATTACACTGTGTTATGCTCCATGCTGAAAATCGTATGTCTTTACTAAGCTGATGGGAAAATCGCCGTAACATTTATCAGTATCACACCAGGCTATTATGTTAGGTGTTCATTCAAATGTCCCATTCCTAGAGTCTTTCTTCAATCGTACTGTATGAAATTTCACTACTCACCTCAACTTCCATCCTATTATCTTGCTTTATTTCCTTCATAATTCTACTATATGAAATTCCTTCCTTCTCTTCTCTTTCCTTCCTACCTCCTTTTCTCTGTCTTTACCTCTGTTTCTCTCTGATTCACTTTCTCTAACATCATGTTTAACTAATATTATACTGTTTTACTTGCTTATTAACTCTTTCCCTCTCTCTGAGGGGGTACTTTCAAGGAAAAACAGAAACCATACTGGTTATTTCAGAAGAGAATTAAATATAAGGAATTATTTCATAGGTATTGGAGAACTGGAAAAGCAAAAAGACAACACTGAAGTAACATAGACATTGCAACTGCAGGCATCAGACTACTACCCCTACAGCTGACATTAAAAATTAAAAAAAAAAAAAAAGAGGCAGAGAGTACGAGAACCTAAGAACTCATAGAATGGGCCCTGCAAAGAAAGGCTCAAACTCTGAGGAAGACACTAAACTGGCTGTTGGTAGTGCTTTAAGAACTTGGAGAAATGAGCCCAATGGAAATGAGACTTAGACTGATAAGCATGGGATGCTATCTGGCTAGTGGTTAAAAAGCTGGGGAGCAAATGATGTGATGCAGCAGAGAGAAAATGTTTAACAACCAGTATATCTCATCATTTTTGTACACTGTATCCACACATACGTTTATTATAATAAACTTCCATCCAGTAACAAATACAACTTTATCCTTTTGCCTGACAAGATGTAACTATTTTTTATGCAAACAGAGAAGTTATTACCCTCTTTCCAAAAGACAGGGCAAGATGCTAAGACTCATTTTAGTCAACTCACAGAAACTATCATATCATCCACCTCTGATTTATTTTAAATAGTCCACTAATGGTGTTACAGCCCCCCCACATATGAATATATCGAAATCTAAATGCTACACGAAAAGTTAACTAACAGACAATGTTCCATTTACACAATAATAAAAGAAAAATAGGTAGAAACAAAAAAATTGGGAAGTATATTCACTAGTGTGTGTGTGTGTGTGTGTGTGTAACAAGTAGAGGGGGGAATATGCATACCTGCTACAATCCTGTTTTTTTCTCTAAATGTAAGCCCATAATCAACAAAGCTGATATTTTTTCATTCTTTTTTTTTTAACTACCAATTCATTGTTCTAGGCAGGTTCAAGTTCTTTACCGTATGGGGTGACCACAGAATTCATTTCTGTTTTTTTTCAAAATTCATTTCTGAAAGATCTAACATTTTTTTGTTCTGGCTTTTATTGGTTGCTGTAGTTTTCATTAACACTTACTTTTAAACATGGAAGTACTAAGTGACACCTCAGATAAATCTGTGGGTTCTAAGCACACTCCTCTTTATCCCTAGTGTGTATCAGTAACGTGTTTACCTCATAGGTATCACAATCATTAACATCACCCCATAACTATCGTGTTCTTTGCATATTCAGTGGAATGAGGAGATCAAAATGGCCAAATGATGACTTCAACCTCCAGTTCAGTGGGCGTTTTTTCTGTGCCCTAGTGGTAAGAGCACAACAAATATTTTTGGTACAGGGAAAGATTTCTAAATGAATTATTAGGTGCAGTAGTGTGACAGGCAGGATTATAAAAGTGTCTTCCCCTATCAAGATACTCATCCCCTAGTTATTCAACAAACATTAATCTTGGTAGTTCTGTGAAAGGACTTTGGTAATGGAATTAAGATTACTAATCAGATGACCTCAACGTGGCATTATCTTGGATCATCTAGGTGGGTTCAATGTATTCATGTGAATCCTTAAAAACAGAAAATGAAGGCAGAAGCATCATTCAGACAGGTGCAGAGGAGAAATGAAGCATAAGAGGAGGTCAGAGAGATTGAAATTTTATGAATGAGAATACAGCTCATTGCTGGTTTTGAGATGGAGGAGAGATTCAATGAGATAGAGTATGGGGGTAATCTGACATGAGAAGATAAGAAGAAACCCTGGCTGACAGCCAGAAAGAAAATGGGGACCTTAGTCCTACAACCAAATTGAACTGGATTGTGACCAAAAAATTCTGTGTGAGCTTTGAAGTGGATTTGTCTCCAGAGCCTCCAGTAAAGATTGCATAGAAAATTGGTAGAAAATCTTGCTACCACAAGATTTCAGTCCTCTTAGAAGCTAAGCCAAGGAACCAGCCAAGACCACCAGACTTCTGACTGACAGAATTCTGAGACAATAAATTTGTGCATATTTTAAGTGAATGTTTCAGTTTGTGACATTTTTTTATGGCATCAATAGAAAACTAAAGCAATAGTAATTTGATCCTCCCTCATTTCACCCCTTGATTCTAAGATCTATATTTTCTGGCAACGGAAAAATATTGCCCATATTTCGATACTTATCTTAAAGCATAGATCGCATATCTGTAAGATAGAACAGTAAACTTTCATGGAATTAATTCTCAACTGACACTATAACTGAGCCTTTAGTATGTCACTCCTCTTTTCTATGAAGGCAGCTGCTTGGGATGATAAAGTATGTGAAAAAAAACCCTGAATTTTATGGCACATGCCCATTTCCACATTTATTTGCTGCAAATAATTCCTTTGTTCAGAAGTAATAAGTCCATAGATGGTGGTGCTATTAAACATTATGTGCAGGAAAAGCAAATCCATAAATAAGGTATCTTTCTAAACCAGTTAGGACAAATCACTGCCCTTCCTATGAGATGGTAACCAATGAAATCATCCCTAGGAACGGTGCCATATCAGGGCCTCAGTAATTTTTTCTCTGATGTTGCAAAGTTAGGTATTTAGCAGTGGAAATAGCAAAATGAGTCTTAGCGAGGAAATTCCACATTGTTTAGCCCATGCAGAGCCGCTATCCTTTCTACCATGGCCAATTTATAAGTAAGTATCAAGCATCAAGTTGGTTGGAGACAGAATGTTATCCAAAAGAGAGGTCATGTTGTCCATCCAATTATTGAAAGCCTCCTCTGAATTAGATGAACGTTTGTCAGGTCAGCATTCAATGGTAGACAAATAGCTTCATACTCTTCTCATTCCAATAGGTGTATTTATATAGTCCTATGAACCCATTGTCACTAATTTTTCAATTCTGTTTTCTACTCATTTTCCAAATTTCTGATCATACAGCCAAACCACTAGCTACTGCCCACATACAAATGCATATAGATCTATACATCTATGTATTTATTGATCCAGACAAAGGATCTACAAAAATATTGTAGATTGATGTTCTGCCAACTGAGATGATTTTCATTTATCGTTGCCTTTCAAGGACACACTTCTGATCGAAGTTCTATTACTGCAGTAGTCTGTTTATGGTTAGATACACTGTATGGACAAAAGGCCTAAGATATTTCCTCTTTCCTCTTCAGTCAATTTGTCATAAGGAGCTCTGCAAGAGGCCATGAGAAGAGGAGTGGTAATGTTTTGAGAGAAGATATTAAAGGAATCTGAGCCAGCTTCTCATTAAACTTCTTTGTATCTTATTTACCTGCTGGAACATGATCTCTAATGCATCATTTACATAGGATGATTGATGGCTTCTGTGAATGTTCTGTCTTACAATTTGGTAGCCAGAAGATGCCCAACCAAATTGTTAGGTCAAGCTGCATGATCTCTTGATGTCTTGTGATCATTTTTCAATTTATACAGGGCCCAGTAACAAGCCAGAAAGTATTTCTTATAAGGAAATTTAAAAAGTGTTATATGCAGAAGAGGGAAAGATGTTGCTTCATAACAGTCCTAGAAGTTCTCAGTGCCCTATTGGCCCTGCTAAATATTTCACAGAACAGCCCTTTTTTTTTGCCACAGATATTTTATATAACAGTGGAACTGCTTTGCAAAAAGTTCATATGACATCATAACTTTTATTGCAGATGGGACTTTCTAAAGAGTTTTCTCTTGCCCTTGGCCTCACTCACTGAACATTGTCAGTCTTATTTGTTATACAAAGTATGTATAACATATTGTTTTCGAAGTAGATGATGCAAAGTGCCATAGGAGGGGTTATATTTATATGCTCTAGTTCAGTGAATACTCACATCATTTAATGAGATGGCAAGACCCTCATTTTTGTGGGGTTTAACTCCAACCTTTGGTTCACACTTTTCTTACTAAGCATTTTATGGCCATTGCTACTTCCTGCCATTATATTTAATAAGCAGAGTCTCATAAATATAGGTGAACAGTGTAAATTGTTCTGTGGTTTTTTAATACTACCAAGATGCTTGCAGACTAGATTATGGGAAAAAGCAGGAAAATTGATATCGCCTTGAAAAAAGACCATGAAGGTATACTATTGTACCTGTCAGGCAATAGCAAGTAAAACTTGTCTCCATAGACATTGGAGAGCATAGATCTCTTTAGAGTGGGTATCCTTCTGCTAGCAAAAGTGGCTCAGGGAGATTTGGGTATTAAATATTCTCAGCTCATCTGAGTCTATCTATATGTCTATAATCTTAGAGTCTTATTCTTTCAAAATAAATACTTCACTGAGAGAGAGGAGAGATCTATGAATTCAGCATATGCTGTGATTCTGAAAGCTATACGATTACAATTTTGTTCTGGTGTTCTGTGAGCTCTGTCTTAAAACTATAAGGAATAAAAGATTGTTAGGTGATTCTTTTGAGGCTTCCATGGAAGCTCTCTGGTTCTCAATTATGTGAGCTGAGAATGCAAAGTTGTAAGCTTGGATTTTCTTTACATAAACTCTTTGGTGCATTCAGAATCAGAGATTGCACTGATCAGATCCTGTAGTCATCATTATAAATGTAATGGTCATATACTACAGCCTCTTGCTCCCCAGTGCACGTGCTTCAGCAATCATTACTTCACAGTCAATAACACGTATTAATTTAATAAATTTTATTTTCAGGGAAATCCACTAATATTACATTTTTCATTGTCAAGGAATTCATTACTGCCTTAAGACAAAACATAACCAAGCAGTTTCATAATCACATGTGTATGGTTCTGCTTTCTTTGGACCATTTCTAATAGCAAGTACTGAATCTAATACCTATTAGAACCCAGTCAGGGAAAGTGAAGCCACATTAAGTATTTCAACAGAGAAAATTTAGTATAGGATATTAGTTAGGTAATTTTGGGATGTCTGGAAAAGTGAACTGAAAACATTTAAGTAAAACAGAGATAATATTGGGTTATCCAAGGATAGACACTCAAAGGAAGAGTCCCTGTCAACCTGGGGTCAGACGTTGAGGAGGGGGTACTTCCTGGCTGGTGCTGATACATCAGGAGCGATAAGCCTACAGATCTGGGCTCTGAGCAGGGGTCACTGTCTGGCTAGTAATAGTAATTTCTCAGATAGTTCTGAGAAAGTATAACAAGATTGGTTGTGAGTGCTGAAGCAAGTTGGAAAATGGATCAAAGTGGTGTTACTTCCAAGGCAAAGATCCAATGACATAGAGGTGCCAACTGAAACAGCAACCAAAGAGAAAGGAAAAAGTACACCCATCTTTTTCCTTCCTACCTTCCTATAGTGTGTCCATTTGGCAGAAGATAAAAGAAGTCAGCTGACGAGAAAAAAAAAGTTGGTTTGAAGAATCCTAGTCCAAGTATTGCAGAGTAGAATATCAAGGGGTTGATTGGAAGCTGAATGACAAGAGCTTAATTACTGATATAATTCCGAACTAGAATATACATTGTGTAATAGTGAGGCTTTGCCAATCTAATTTATTATGTTCCCAGAATCTTTGGACTCTCAGTGGAAGGGCCTCAGTACTTATTTGTTGAGTAACTTGTTATAGAAAAATGACTTGATACATATGTAAAATGATAAAATATAGTAGCATGTACCACCTTATATCATTTTACTGGAATATGATAAAAATTTATAAAATCAAAATAATCACAACAAAAATCTATTAGGGTATAATATTTATATACTAAATTAGTATCTATATGATTACATGCATTATATTTTATATTATACTTTAGTTCATATAAAAAGAAAATACAAATGCCTATTATTTAATTTGAAAATAAAATATTAAAAAGACTTTGGATCTCACAGATGAAGTTTCACTAGCTTATTTCTTTCCTTTAAACTTCTATTCAATATTTATACATACTTTATCTGAAATATTTTATAGCAAGTGTTTGAGCTGATTTTCCTCTTCTAAATTAGCCATTCACAAAATAATAATGTATAAAAGCAAATTATATATATGAACAGGTTCCAAAAATATGTATTCAATTTTCTCATCAGTTAATTAGTTAAAAAATTAATTCATACATCATTCATTGGAATAATTGGAAACTTATTGTATAACAAAAAGAAATAAATATGGAATGTGTGATAAAATTTGGTAAGAGCTGTAATCATCATTTGTACAGAATGTTAGGGGAGCATGGAAATGTGAGTAATTTACTCTGGCTGCACAAATTGAAGAAAGCTTTGTAAGAAGAGACCATACTAAGATTTTAGCAAATTATTTTTCACAATATCACTTCACTTTTCACTAGACCTTTTATTTTTACTTTTTATTTTTACTTTTAAGCCACATTCTATATGCAACTTGCAGCATTTAACTGGGTGACGAGGTTACCTGGGTTATCATGCCAACCCCATGGTCTACCAGGGACTATTCTGTCCTTCACATACAACATATCGCTTTTGATTTTGTTTCTCTTTGTTTAGCAAGGTATATGATGCAAGGTACGTTTATTCCCATTTATTTCAGTCCCTGGTTTGATCACAGTTCCTTTTTAGTGCCTCACTTGCAGTTTTTTGTATTCTTAAATATTTTAAGGATAGAGTATGGCAGTCTGTCCTAAGCATGTTGATATTTCTTGCAGAGTTCAAGTCTTATTACAGTTTGTAAATAATAAGAATTAGCAGATGGAAGACTCAATTAGCAGTACTACCACTTGACCCTATGTGCTATAAAATCTTTGTCTCACAAACAGATAGAGTTAGGGAAATTTTGAGTGATATATCACATGGCTTAGAGAATGGTGTATGTCTTTCTCTCCGCCATAATTCTTCATATTTGGTTCATTGACCTAGAATGTTATTTTACTCCAATCCTTATTACTAGTTATCTTTCAGTACTTGCTTCAGCATCTTTTTCTACAGGAATATTTCCCTGAACCTTAGTAGACTTGGCTTGATTATTCTTAACTCCTGGGCTTACTTCTACCAAATAACATGTAAATTACAGATAAATTTTTATTATTCTGCATCCCACACAGTACTGCATACTCTTTTGGTAAGGACTACATCTAGATTTCTGTTTCCTATCCACTTACGAAAGGGACTTGGAACATATATATTCTATAAATTCTCCATATTTGCGCTGACTGTATAAATTAATAATTAGGTAGTTATATTGAATCTTGAGTGTGGTAGACAAGAAGAGTTAGCAGGTGAAATATCCAAATGTTAAGTTTAGAAAAGAATCCGTGGAAAAATATTGCAGCTACAATGTGGATTGAGGCAGTTCATGAATAATCACTTTTTTGTGTACTTGATCATACAACATTTTTTTCTCTCTTTTCTATCTGTGGACTTCCTAAGCCAATTTTAAGTTCCACTAATTTAGTTAAACTTTCACTATTCCCAGTTTAAAATAACTGACACTTTCCTGTGTTCTTTTACTATTTAATTTCTATTTGTTCTACATCATAGTTTCTATCATGCTAGCTTTACATCTTGACAGAGTATAGCATAGTGGTTCAGAGACAGTAGAGCCTAATGTTTAGGGAGTACTTACCTGAAGTCAGAATAACCACAATTATCAACCTTATCAAGGTTGTTAATTACCTATGATACTACAGACAATTTATTTAAAGTCTTTTCATCAGGTTCCCCAAGAAAGAATGGGGACAATAACAGCTACCTCAGTGGGCTATTGTAAGGATTAAAAGAGACAATATTTACAAAACACTTAGATCATTACCAAACATATGACATGTTATCATGTACTTATTCTCCCCTTTGAATAGTAAACATGTTGAGGACATCAATAACTTTTTTGTTTTACATTTTTGTTGTTTTTAACATCTTTATTGGAGTATAATTGCTTTACAATGTTGTGTTAGTTTCTGCTGTATAACAAAATGAATCAGCTATATGTATACATATATCCCCATATCCCCTCCCTCTTTCATATCCCTCCCACCCTTCCTAACCCAACCCTCTAGGTAGTCACAAAGCACGGGCTGATCTCCCTGTGCTATGTGGCTACTTCCCACTAGCTATCTATTTTACATTTAGTACTGTATATATATCAATGCCACTCTCTCACTTCGTCTCACCTTCCCCTTCCCCCTCCCTATGTCCTCAAGTCCATTCTCTATGTCTACATCTTTATTCCTGTCCTGCCCCTAGGTTCTTCAGAACCTTTTTTTTTTTTTTAGATTACATATATATGTGTTAGCATATGGTATTTGTTTTTCTCTTTCTGACTTACTTCACTCTGTATGACAGACTCTAGGTCTATCCACCTCACTACAAATAACTCAATTTTGTTTCTTTTTATGGCTGAGTAATATTCCATTGTATATATGTGCCACATCTTCTTTATCCATTCATCTGCCGATGAACACTCAGATTGCTTCCAAGGACATCAATAACTTTTTATTTAGCTTTTTATGCTGCAGTAAATAATACAAATTCTATCAAAATTCCTTGTTTTGTTGTTGTTTTTACCATTTGATCTTTGAAATATGCTCTTTTCCTTACAAAGTTATATTTATTTTCTTTCCCCTTCCTTATCTGAAATTGTTTCTTTTCCTCTTTCATAATACCCAGAAGTTTAAAAATACAAACTCAACATCACCAATTTTATTGTGTGTTGCTTTTTAAACTGGTCACAGTAAGCCCTCTTAGTAATAATTGTGTTGCCTTAGTATAACTATGTCTACATTATGCTTTTGTGACTAAGCTCCTGACTATTGTATGCTGGCATTTCAAGAATTCATAAGGGAACAAAATAACATGTCATTAACTCTCAAGGAATGTTCACCAGAACTGTTCTGAAAGCTTTGAACCCCTGAGTTATTCACTAAACTCTGACAACCAACCCACCGAGTCCCATTCATTCTTCATCTTTGTATTTGCTCTCACTGAGAAGAATGGTCCAAATAGGGAAGTAGAGCATTCTAAAAGATAGTGTACCAGATTAGATTCCGGGAAGCTGGGGACCAGTTCCTGGCTCTGACATTCATTACCTGTGTGAAAAAATCAAAGGGATTTAATGTCTCTTGATCCTAATAGCTTCAGCTACTAAATGAGGAGGCTTGTCTAAGTCAGTGGTTTTCATTTTTTGGAATACGGAAGTAACAGAATAGGTGTCAGTATTTTTTTAAGTTAGTAAGTATTACTGAATGCCTGTAGAAATATAAACATGTTCGACACAAAATGTACTTTTTGTGATACCAGATCTCAGTTGGATTTTTGTTGTTACTGTTGTTTGAAGAATTAATGGAAGCAAATGTAAATGTACTAATTACTGTACCAATTATTCCTAAGGTATTTTACATTGTATTCTAAAGATCAAAGAGATTTTAATTTTGATCATTCATTCAATGGATTCATTTACTTGTTCATTCAGTACATAATTAAAGAAAATATATTTGTTAATATTAGGGATATAAAAATGAATAAAGCATGGCTCCCAAATTTGGAATACTCTGGAAATATCATGAGTGAAGATACATTATAGTGCACAGAAGGAGAGAATGATGTACCTGAATACCTTCTCTGGAGATACAGGTTGCAATGAAATGTATAATGTAGTACTTTACATCTCAATCCTCTAGAAACTCTCTAAACAAGGAGCATGGCTATTTAACCAATAAGAATTTCTGCAACTTAAAAGAAGTGAATAATTTATTCTGGGTTTTGTTTAAGAAGCTGTTGACTTTGAAGTTTCTGCCAGATAATTCTGATCTAAAAATTTACCAATTTCTTAAATACATTAATGTGCCCCTGTGGAAAGGAATTTACTTTGATGCTTTTAACACTTTATTGGTACCTCATGAAGCCTAAAACAACTGATAAAAGGTGGTTTTTGTTTTCCAAACTTTGGTTTACTAGTTCTCTTAGGAATCAGTGTCAACACTTCCAATGAGGTATTTTGTTTTTTGGGCAGTGGAATGGGTGCTTTCAATCCTGATTCAAAAGAATCAATTAAATATTATTTTCAAATGGTGCAACTTTAAAGATATTATTATCTCCACATTGTATTATAGACAATTATCACAGTTATATAGACCATTTCATATTTCAACTTTTGTTTACCAAATGTGAAGCAAATTCATTATTTTAAAAATTCCATTTGACTTACAGAGTTTTAGATTTTAATCCCAATTTTCCATTCTAAATCCCAAAATCCCCAGGGGCAAATAGACACATAACATTTATGTTTTAAGCCATTTCTCATTGTCCAATTAGGGGAAAAAACACACTGTACAATTGCTTTCTTTCCTTTTGAACACATGCCCAAAACCCCCTTATTTCATTCATTGTAGTAAGTGGAAATTTACCAAACAATGTGTCAAAGACAAAACATTTAGCAGCAAAAGAATGTCTCTAGGGCTTCCCTTAAAGTGACGACAAAGTGCTTCATAGCTCTATTTGAAGCTGGTTAATAAGACACAAATGTAATAGGCTTCACTGCATTTAACTTCAGAAAAAGCACCAATATCTTCAAAGGTGAACCCTAGATTATTGCTTCTGCAATTTGTTTAGGCAGCCAATGCACCACAACTCATTCCCAGCCTACAAAGTGCTTTTGTTAGTGGGAAACAGCATACAATAAAGCTAGATTTCCTGGTGCTTTATTGACTCATGATCAAATAGATGTTGAGAATTTTTTGTCTACTTTCAGTGACTCTCTCAAATATTCTAAATGTTTGCAAAATAATAGCATCTTTAAGTACCTTACGGTTTATTTAAGATGATTGTAATCCTTTGGATTTTTTGTTTCCTTAAACCGTTTTAATATTCTATTTTCAGATTGCCTATATTTGTATGAATCTTAGAACTACTGTAAAAATTATTTATTCCTCTAAATGTGGAAGTTGCACATTAATGTCAATACATCAATGTTCCTAAACTTCATGATTATATTTATTCTGATGGAAGTGAAGCATTACAATTTCTCATAAACATTAACTTAAAGTATGCAATTATAGTGTGTTTTGTCAGTTGTATTTTGCATTACTTTGTAAGTATTATATAGTCTGATGAGCATATCTGGAATGCAATATATTACTACATGCTACCAACATAACTGATTTCCCTAGCATTCTTAGATTCCATAAAGTCTGCCCATTAAACATGATTTAACAAAGAAACATTAATAGTTTATTTAGTTTCCATTTAGTTCCTAATAGTTTCCATTTGTTAGGTGAATAATAAAATATTTGTACATCAAAGTTACTATGGAAGTATAGGACAAATATTTTTATATCAAGCTTCAAATTACAGAAATATTTAAAGACATTTATTTTAATAATAATATTAATTTAGAATTTTCTTTATAAGCATATATCAACCATTGTTTTTAATTCTTTTCAATTTACCTGTCATTATAAATAAATTATAAACTAAATATTAAAATTAATGTTACTGGCACTGAATAAATTTTTTGTTAAACTGATGATTGCATTTTAAAAACAAACATATAAAACTCACATATTTTAAAGAGCTCATTACATCACTTTATAATAACATTATCCCTGAGGACAACATAATAAATGGAGTTCTATTACCTGTGATATCTGAGTACTAGAACCATCCAGCTTTACTGACAACTTGGAAGCAGTATTCTGGCAAGGCATCAGGCTTAGCTATAAGATATTAAATCATCCAAACTCCAGGAAAATCTTGACTTGAGATATGAAGAATATATCCAAGAATCAAAGATATAAGCAGATGTGGAGTCCCTATATAAGAAGGAAATGGAAATCAAGTACATGCAAGTATCCCTTACACCACAGAGCATCTTGTCACCACTTAGTATTTTTTTTTTATAAATGCTGCTAAACCATAAAAAATTTAATGTGTTGATTTAGTTTTATCACTCCTGTGTGTTGACTTCCACTTGAGATAAAATTGATCATAAGGTTGAAATCCTTGCTGTCAAATAAATTGCACAAAAAATGCCAGTGTTCTAAAGAATAAGCTACAGAGCACACTTCCTAAAATTATCCTAATAAAGAAAGTGAAACTGATCAGTAATGTAGATGCCTAAATAACTTGAAGTCTTTTAGTTCAAGGACACATAATAGAAACTTAAAAAGAAATCCATTTCTTATTTCGATAAGTGCAAAGCAAAATTGCTCCTAGCCTTTGAAATCAAATGCTGCTGGCAGTGAAGTGAGTACCCTCAAACATCAATATACACACCTTATATTTACATGTAACCCAGAAGCCTCTAAAATCAACATGAATGCCTTAAATTTATATGCAATCTAAAGTTGAAGATTTAGGTGGATTTTGAACAGTTGCAGAGAATAAGAGATTGATCTAAATTTGCAGATGCATTCTCTATCTGTCTCAAAGGATGGTTTTCTCCTAAGAAATGGTCTGCAATTGAAAACACTCTCTCTTTTAATCATTTTCATTCATGTATACATAAATGAATGAACGAATGGATAATGAATGATTGATGTATGAATTAGCAAATAAATGGACATGGAATATTAACTTCATATATATATAATCTAATATATATCAGATAAAATATACACCTAATTACATATATACCTAGTATATTATATATATGAATAATATATATAGTATTATTAATCACTTACTAATTGAGCAGCTGTTATCCACTTGTAGATGCACAATGGTGCACAAAAGACAGTTGTTGTGCCTTTATCATGTAACTTATAACCTAGAATGATACTAATTGTAAAGCTACTGTAATGTCAAGAGATTGTAGAAATTTATATTATTAATAAAAAGAACTGGATCTAAAACACCCAAATAATTAAAACAGAAAATATAAAATTGAAACAGTTCTTGGTTCACGACGGCAGAGTAGAAGGACGTGCGCTCACTTCCTCTTGCGAGAGCACCAGAATCACAACTAACTGTGGAACAATCATTGGCAGGAAGACATTGGAACTCACCAAAAAAGACACTCCATTTCCAAAGACAAAGGAGAAACTGCAATGAGATGGTAGGAGAGGCACAATCACAATAAAATCAAATCCCATAACTGCTGGGTGATGACTCACAAACTGGAGAACAATTATACTACAGAATTTCACCCACTGGAGTAAAGGTTCTGAGCCCCAGGTCAGGCTTCCCAACCTGGGGGTCCAGCAATGGGTGGAGGAATTCCTAGAGAATCAGAATTTGAAGGCCAGCAGGATTTGATTACAGGACTTCGACAGGACTATGGGAAAGAGAATCTCCATTCTTGGAGGGCACACACAAAGTAGTGTGTACATCAGGACCCAGGGGGAAGGAGCAGTGACCCCATAGGAGACTGAACCAGACCTACGTGCTAGTGTTGGAGGGTCTCCTGCAGAGGCACAGGGCAGCTGTGGCTCACCGCAGGGACAGGACACTGGCAGCAGAAGTTCTGGAAAGTACTCCTTGGAATGAGCCCTCCTGGAGTCTGCCATTAGCCCCACCAAAGAACCATACAGTGCTGGGTCATCTCAGGCCAAACAATCAACAGGCAGGGAATGCAGCCTCACCCATCAGCAGACAAGCAGATTAAAGTTAAACTGAGCTCAGGCCACCAGAGCAACGCCCAGCTCTAACGACCACCAGTCCCTCCCATCAGGAAGCTTGCACAAACAATCCTCTTAGATAGCCTCATCCACCAGAGGGGCAGACAGCAGAAGCAAGAAGAACTACAATCCTGCAGCCTGTGGAAAAAGAAACATAACCACAGAAAGATAGACAAAATGAAAAGGCAAAGGACTATGTACCAGAAGAAGGAACAAGATAAAACCCCAGAAAACCAACTAAATGAAGTGGAGATAGGCAACCTTCCAGAAAAAGAATTCAGAATAATGATAGTGACGATGATCCAGAACTTTGGAAAAAGAATGGAGTCAAAGATCAAGAAGATTCAAGAAATGTTTAACAAATACCTAGAAGAATTAAAGAACAAACAGAGATTAACAATACAATAACTGAAATGAAAACAACACTAGAAGGAATCAATAGCAGAATAACTGAGGCAGAAGAACGATGTGACCTGGAAGACAGAATGGTAGAATTCACTGCTGCAGACAGAATAAAGAAAAAAGAATGAAAAGAAATGAAGACAGCCTAAGAGACCTCTGGAACAACATTAAATGCCCCAACATTTGCATTATAAAGGTCCCAGAAGGAGAAGAAAGAGAGAAAGGACCCAAGAAAATGCTTGAAGAAATTGTAGTCAAAAATTTCCCTAAGATGGGCAGGGAAATAGCCACCAAAATCCAGGAAGCACAGAGAGTCCCAGGCAGGATAAACCCAAGGAGAAACACACTGTGACACATAGTAATCAAACTGGCAAAAATTAAAGACAAAGAAAAATTATTAAAAGCAACAAGAGAAAAATGACAAATAACATACAAGGGAACTCCCATAAGGTTAACAGCTAATTTCTCAGCAAAAACTCTACAAGCCAGAGGGAGTGGCATGATATATTTAAAGTGATGAAAGGGAAGAACTTACAACCAAGTTTACTCTACCCAGCAAGGATTTCATTGATTTGATGGAGAAATCAAAAGCTTTACAGACAAGCAAAAGCTAAGAGAATTCAGCGCCACCAAACCAGCTCTACAGCAAATGTTAACGGAACTTCTACAGGTGGGAAACACAAGAGAAGAAAAGGAACTAAAAAAGCAAACCCAGAACAATTAAGAAAATGGTCATAGGAACATACATATTGATAATTACCTTAAATATGAATGGATTAAATGCTCCAACCAAAAGACACAGGCTCGTTGAAAGGATACAAAAACAAGACCCATATATAGGTTGTCTACAAGAGACCCGCTTCAGACCTACAGACATATACAGACTGAAAGTGAGGAGATGGAAAAGATATTCCATGCAAAAGGAAATCAAAAGAAAGCTGGAGTAGCAATACTCATATCTGATAAAATAGACTTTAAAATAAAGAATGTTACAAGAGACAAGGAAGGACACTACATAATGATCAAGGGATCAATCCAAGAAGAAGGTATAATAGTTATAAATATATATGCACCCAACATAGGAGCAATGCAATACATAAGGCAACAAATACTATTACATTAAATCATGATTATAGTACATAGGCCAGGAAAAATGGCTGGAATCTTTGGAATTCCCTTCACCCACTAACTCAACAAAACCCAGATTTGTTATAGCTTAAAACACTGAGACACATCTTCTTGAGCTACCCAAGCATAGCTGCTTTTCACTGAATAAATTGTTCATGATCTAATTGGTCATTTGCATATCATACAAGGTTTGTGCACCTTAAAGACAAAGAGTGGGGGAAACAGCAAATCTGTTAAGAAAATACAGTTTATATTAAAAACTAGAGCTACTTTTAGCATAATATATTGAACGGATATGTGCCAACATTTTTGTTAAAGTTTTCGCAAATTCTCCATCTGCCAGAATTGAAAATATGAGCTTCTGGCCTTTAAGAGCTGTGTAACAAAGATCCAAAATTGGGGAATAGAGTATTAAAAAACTGAAATTAATTCACATCTGATTATTTAGAAAGCTGTTAAATGTGAATGTGAATTTTTGATATCTAAAATAACGTCACTAAAAGCAGGCAATTAGGAGACATCTGCGCAAGAAAACAAAAACAGCAAAAACTTTTCCAAAACTAGCACAACAGTGATTTAATTAAACTTAATTCTATATTTAGGATTAAAATTGAATGACTTCACAGATTGCAATCAAGACCACCAAAAATGTACTTCAACAAAAATATTATAATCAGACCACAATTTAAACCTAAATATACTTAAGATGTCATTCTTCACTTGAATTTCTCTCAAAAGCTTCAGATTGCGACTTGCATTATTTTTATTGCTTTCCTTCTCATTTAGCACAAATTGTCTCTTTTTAGTTTAATTATGTGCCCATTAATAGACAAATGGATAAAGAAGATGTGGCATGTACATATGATGAATATATATTACTCAGCCATGAAAAAGAATGAAAATTTGCCATTTGCAACAACATGAATGGAACTAGAGTGTATTATGCTAAGTCAGAGAAAAACAAATACTGTATGATTTCACTTATATGTGGAATCTAAAAAACAAAACAAATGAACAAACCTAACAATACAGAAACCGACTGATAGAACAAACTGGTTTTTGCCAGAGGGAACAGGGGTGGGGGGATGAGTGAACTAGGTGGAAATTAAGAGGTACAAACTTCCAGTTACAAATGAGTCACAGGGATGTCATGTACAGCACAGGGAATATAGTTCAATAATATTATAATAACTTTGTATGATTACAGATGGTAACTAGACTTATTGTGGTGATAATTTTGTAATGTATAAAAATATTGGATCACTATATTGTACACTGAAACTAATATAATATTGTAAGTCAATCATACTTCAGTTAAAAATTGACACAGCAATGGCATTAAAAAATGTTTTAAACATGGTATTAAGTTAAAAATATTAAATTCCACATATAATCTGTGGCACAAATGGCATCTGTTCTTCCACAGCCTGTACTGCAATGAATACAGATAGGCACATCATGTTCTTGATATTTCCTCATTAAGTTTATCAAGTCCAGAATAGAATCAAATGATGAGGGAACACCATGGTCTGGCCAGTTCACATAATGTAACTGATATAGCCTATGAGATTCATCTTGAAATTCAAGTAAGAGTGTCCTAATGAAGTAGTATGTTCTTGTTTGTTCAGCTTCATAAGAAATTTTAAATGGTGAAAATGTTATAGGGTCTTCTCCATACAAAGGCCAATAGTGCTCACATTTTTTCCTTCCCATGTCAAATTCATGACAGGCCATTACAATGATTACAACATTGTACTCCCATATCATCCTCCAAAAATCTATTACTGTATTTGCTAAAGGTACTTGGGTTGCCACATATGCTTTTGGCCCATAAACACCTTTAATATAATTTGCATTGATATAGTCTGAATCTTGAGAAGGAGTCTTTAAAGTCAATTTAACTCGGCTGTGATCAAATGTCCTTATATCTGTTCTTTTTAACATTTTCTTCTTTTTCTCCAGTGGCTGTGGTATAAATCTTTTCTGTTCTATACTTGATTGACAATCTTCTTAGTTGCTTGCACACTCCTGAGACCAGCTTGAGCAAAGGGCAAGGTTATAGATTTTTTTTTTTTTTTTTTTTTTTTTTTTGGCGGTATGTGGGCCTCTCACCGTTGTGGCCTCTCCCGTTGCAGAGCACAGGCTCCAGACGTGCAGGCTCAGTGGCCATGGCTCACGGGCCCAGCTGCTCCACGGCATGTGGGATCCTCCCGGACCGGGGCACGAACCCGTGTCCCCTGCATCAGCAGGCGGACTCTCAACCCCTGCGCCACCAGGGAAGCCCATGGTTATAGATTTTTGATAAATGGTAACTGGTAAAATAAATATGATGTTAGAAGTCATCTCTAGCTAACATTCTAAGTTTTAACATCATAAATTCACAAATTTGTAAAGTCTAGCTTTAAGGGTTGAAGGCTTAAAAAAGTTAATTTCAAGATACATTGAGAATGACTATATTACCTATGCTTGACCTCACACCAGCAACCTCAGAAATAATTTAACTATAAACCAGAATTCAAGTTTAACTATTCACAATGAGAAATGTAATAACTATGGATATAGGATAACCTTATCTAATTTATTCTTCCCATGAAATTAGATTTTATTATAGGGCCCTATGTGTGTAGATTAGCTATATGCACCCATCTCAATAGATACATACTTAATACCAAAAATAGTAAAAATCTTTGGCCATCTTACTTCTCTGAATAGGGATGGACACAGAACGTAAAATGCAGGGCTTCTTTTAAATAATCCTTCAACAACTACCTCTCCTCACAATCTTCCTTGAATCATTGGTTCTGTGTTCTTTGGGGAATTTGGCATATGTTGTGGTGATTCTCAAAACCTTCAATTTTTCCTCAGAAGAAAATTTTATTACTAAGTTCTAAAAGAACAAACAAAAATTCTAAGATAAGAAAGTTATTTTTCTGTAATTCTTTGGAAAAGAATACACTTATTATGATTTATTTGTTTGACTCACATTTTTTAATGTAATCTTTGAACATTTAGAAAGTATATCACTCCATTGTAAATATTTGTATCGTGTACTTTGAGTTGACACATTGCAGTGATATCACGTGTTGCCCTCCTGCTGTTACAAATGAAGGACTTTACAGATAAATTAAGGATCTTGAAATAGGGAAATTATACTGAATCATTCAGGCAAATTCAGTGTAATTATAGGATCCTAATAAGATGGAAGCAGGAAGGTCAAAGTCAGAGAAGATGGAACAACGGAAGCAGAGGAAACAGAGATCGAAATGTCATAACTGCTGGCTTGCACATAGAAGAAGTGACCACAAGCCAAGGATTACAGTCAGCCTCTAGAACCTGGAAAAAGCAAGGTAACAGGCTCTCTCCTGGAGCCTTTGAAAGGAAGTCCTAGATTTTAGCAGTGAAAACCATTTAAGACTTTTGCCCTCCAGAACTATAAGATAAAGGTGAAAGAAAATATTAATAAATTTGAGTTCTTTTAAGCCACTACTTTTGTGGTAGTATTTCACAATAGCAACAAATAATTAATACATATAGTTAATCAAAATAAGTCCTCGTAAGTGGAATAAAGAAAATTAGAAAGTTAATTTCTAATTAGAAAAACATAAATAAAACATAAAAGCATTATCCTGAACAAAAACTATATTATATAAAAATATTCCTTAATGCTAAGCAACTAGGTATTGAGTAATGTTTAATCATGTTGACAGATCCTTTCTGAACCTCAGCCCCACTTTATGTGACCTTAGATAAGCCTGAGATTCCTTTTCTATAAAATGAGCAAAATGTTTATGAAAAGGGCTAGAACAGTACCTCACACATTATAAACAATCAACAAATGCTACTCGTCTATTTGTTTCTGGTTATTATTACATCTTATTACATACCTTGCAAATAAAAGCTATATTTGTAAAATATAACATATAAACTGTGACAAATTTCTAGATCACTGTTCAGTCTTCAATCTGAAAATTTCAAAATTCTGTGAGCATGATAGATTATAATATCTAGTTATTTTATGGCATTATAGTTTAATTAACATGGGAACTACATAATTACATCACATCAATAATAAAAAAAAACATAATCTCCCCAAATTAAAAAACAAAACAGAAAAACACAGTAAGCATTCTAAATAAATTGCCTTTCTTAGTATACGTATTGTAATATATCAAGCCTGAATTAACAACAAAATCTAAACTCCTATTTAATGCCTCTGAAAATATACAGTCTCCTTCATCTCCCAGCTTAATAGAAATCAGATATAGACATGATGTTAGACCATAAACTGAAAATTCAGAAACCTAAAACAGAGTAATAAATTTCTTTTTAACATCATGCTACCGGCAGAGTAGTCAATAATAATTGTTTGTAGAAAATTGTTTAGCCTTTCCTCAACTACGGCTTAGAAAATAATTTCATCTGAAAGTATTGTATTTTAGCTGACACTAAGGACCTGCCTTTGTGAGTTCTATTAAATTCTTATGTACTGTGGAATTGTACTTCAGGGTAATTTACAAACTATATGTGTGATTGGTGATTAAAATTATCTTCAAAGACAGAGTTCTCTATTGATAACAATTTTCTGCCTATTGAAAGAGGAAATGAACAATCAGGAAGGCAATAAGCTATTCTTATGTGTTCTTACACAAAGGTGCTCAGTAGATCTCTTCTCAAGATAACTGCAGTCAATTCAATTAATTTCTATAGAGAATCTGTATAAAGTTTTTATTATTATCATCATCATTACCATTATAATTATTATTTTACTTTGTCTCAACAATAATTCTGTTCCTCTATTTATCCCTTTTTTACCAAACACATAAAAAAATCAAATATATTTTGGATAGTGAAGTAATTTTGTATGCAGTTTTAAAGTGATCCCTGAAATTAATTTAGGCGCAAAAAGATATAACTATTATAATATACATGATATTGTACGAATATTATAAAACTATTAGAGAAAAATATTATAAAATAAATATTAAAATATTATAATAAATATATAAATTTTCAAACTTTATAGAGTAGTAAGAGTATGACGTCTATATTGAATTTAAGTAGATTGCTCTCTAGCTTTTTTTAATTGAAAAAACTATTTTAATAGGCATACATTTGCTTTTTTTTTTTAATCTTCAACTTTCTTTTTTTTCATTGACGTATAGTTAATTTACAATGTTTGCTAGTTTCAGGTGCACAACAAAGTGATTCAGTTATACAGACACACACATATAAATATATTCTTTTTCATATTCATTTCCCTGTTCTTTAGATTTTTGATTGTAGGCAAGACATGTATTCTTTTATAAGCCTTAACATAGATCCTGGCAAATAGAAGATGGTCCATATGTCTCTCTCTGTCTCTCTGACTCTCTTTCTCTCTTTCTTGCTCTGTGTGTGTATATGTATATATATGTTTCTATATAAAATATGTACATACACATAAATATATGATTATAGACAGACATATGTATGTTTATATAATTATATATTATATTTCATGTATAAAAAATATCTATAATATTATATATATTAGCTAAATAAATAAATGAACATATCCCAACATTCTACAGCATATACTGTGTCTTGCTGATGATGGCCCTTTCCTTCTTTGTTAGCAATTTATCTATCTCCATCTATACAAGTAACTCCATCACAGTAAAGATAAAGCAAACATTAGGGACAAAAGTAATATGTACCAAAAAAAGTGAAGCAAAAAGCCATTATAGCCCCACTTGTTTCACAATGTATTTTTTGAAGGTGGCCTTCTGGTTTAGAGCTGCAAGCCCATGGCCAAGCTATGTTTCAGGTCTCAGCAATGTTACAGACAGTCCAGTAAACAGAAGCGTGACTGTTAGATATGAGTGAAGAATAGCCTTGCGGATTGTGATATAGGGAGGGATTGAGCCAAAACGTAACGATTTTTAACTAAAATGAAATGAGGTTTCTAACTGTCAGAGAGGGGAGTTATAAGGAGAGAAAGAGTCAAAGACAACATGAACTATAATAATTGGTGTCAGAATAATTGGTGTCAGAATGGTTTTGGGTGTAAACTAATAATTTTCAATATAGAGATAGGTATAGAAAGAAACATATGTGTGCCTGTGTGTAGTATGTGTGTGTATGTTTATGCATGTATAAACATTCATATATTTTGGGATCTATTCTCTGAAAAATCCTGGAAGCAGTGACACCCCTGTAACAATGAGCAAACCTAGTACTCAGATCTTGCATTCCTAAATAATTAGAAATATTTCCAAATATCTTTCTCCACCGCAAGGAATACAGATTCTTTGAAAAAATGACCAATACAAATCTGGAAAAAACAAAGAATAAAATGAACCTGGAATATTTTGCTGTGTCAGAAAATAAGCAAATTCTCTCTCCAAGGTATATCAATTTTAATATTGAGATGCAGCTCATGCAGCTCAATATTAAAAAAGCAAACAACCCAATCCAAAAATGGGCAGAAGACCTAAATAGACATTTCTCTAAAGAAGACATACAGATGGCCAAGAAGCACATGAAAAGCTGCTCAACATCACTAATTATTAGAGAAATGCAAATCAAAACTACAATGAGGTATCACCTTACACCAGTTAGAATGAGCATCATCAGAAACTTTGTAAAAAACAAATGCTGGAGAGGGTGTGGAGAAAGGGGAACACACTTGCACTGCTGGTAGGAATGTAAATTGATATAGCCACTATGGAGAACAGTATGGAGGTTCCTTAAAAAGCTAAAAATAGAATTACCATATGACCCAGCAATCCCACTACTGGGCATATACCCAGAGAAAACCATAATTCAAAAAGACACGTGCAGGGCCTCCCTGGTGGTGCAGTGGTTGAGAGTCTGCCTGCCAATGCAGGGGACATGGGTTCATGTCCTGGTCCAGGAAGATCCCACATGCCATGGAGCGGCTAGGCCTGTGAGCCATGGCCACTGAGCCTGCACGTCCGGAGCCTGTGCTCCGCAACGGGAGAGGCCACAACAGTGAGAGGCCCGCGTACCGCAAAAAAAAAAAAAAAAAAAAAAAGACACGTGCACCCCAATGTTCATTGCAGCACTATTTACAATAGCCAGGACATGGAAGCAACCTAAATGCCCATTGACAGACGAATGGATAAAGAAGATGTGGTACATATATACAATGGAATATTACTCAGCCATAAAAAGGAACAAAATTGGGTCATTTGTAGAGACGTGGATGGATCTAGAGACTGTCATACAGAGTGAAGTAAGTCAGAAAGAGAAAAACAAATATCGTATATTAACGCGTATATGTGGAACCTAGAAAAATGGTACAGATGAACCAGTTTGCAGGGCAGAAATAGAGACACAGACGGAGAGAACAAACGTATGTACACCAAGGGGGGAAAGTGGCTGGGGGTGGGTGGTGGTGGTGTTGTGATGAATTGGGAGATTGGGATTGACACGTATACACTGATGTGTATAAAATAGATAACTAATAAGAACCTGCTGTATAAAAAATAAATAAAATAAAATTCAAAAAAACCCCAATAAAATAAAATAAGAAAAAAAAATAAGCAAATTCTCAAGGAATGAGAGACATCCTGAAAGGTCAGGAGTTCTAATTTTAAGAGGCTCCCACTGGACAAATATGAGACAAGTAAAAGCAAACACACACATACAAAAATATTGTAACAGATAGTTGCTCATTGATTAAATAAGAATTCATAAGTCCATACCAATATAAATAAATGAATAACTATATAAATATGGAGAAGAAAAACTCATCTTTACAGTTAAATGCCAATTTACAAATGCAGAAGAAGTTATGGAATTAGGAAATCACCATTTGGTAACCCTGCTGGCAATAACTGATATAGACAACTATCAATGAATATGAAAAGTAATGGGTAAAAATGTGAAACAGAAAAATTTTCACACAAAGTATAAATTTACACAATTTTACACAAAGTGTAATTTTAGTCACAAAGTATGTCTTCACAAAATACTCATAATTTAAAAAGACAAAGAGAATGAAGATACCTGACAGATATTGCTATAATTTGGTGATCAAAGTTAACATGACCCACAATAGGGCAATTTTTTATCATGTACCAACTGACATGATGGAATAAAAAGAATATACATTTCATCTTCAATATCCCTGTTAAAACACCTAAAAAAAGTAATCATGATGAATATCAGTCAAACGAAGACTGACACAGCATTCAGTAAAATAACTACCTGTAGTATAGTACCTTAAAAAACTCAAGATCATGAAAGTAATGAAAAGACTACAAAAGCATTCCACTGAATGTGATTAGAGAGAGTCGACAAGGAAATGAAATGTGTGATGTAATATTGGATCCTTTGCTATAGAGGCCGTGATTGGGACAACTGGTGAAACTTAAATGGAGTCTGTGGTTTGTCACTAGAAGTGTATTGATGTTTAATTTCCTGATTTGGTTGTTTGTATACTTGTTATAGAAGACATCCTTGTTCATAAATTATAGACACTAACTTATCCAGGCTAATGGTTCATCATTTCTGCAAAATGCTCTCAAAAAAACCCAAAAAGATTGATAATAGACAAACAGACAGATATAGATACAGATGTAGATATAAATATATAGATACTGGCCAAGCAGATGAGATGTTAACAGCTGGGGGATCTGGGGTAAGCATATAACAGAATTGTTTACCACCTTTGCACACCCAGAAGCAAGTAGATCTTTTATTCAGGACTTGATATGATGCATTTTATTTTGTTTTTTAATTCTCAGCCACAAATTATCATCTCTACCTTTTCTTCCCTAATCTAAATCCTGGGTAATATTGATATTTTGTTCAGACATTCAAGGCCCATGCTTTGGTGACCTATTCAATAGGATGGAGATGTGCATACTCATCTCTCTTCAATAATTTGTGAGAAAAAAGTCTTCTCAACTGTCACAAATTCCATTTTGAAGTCAAATCAAAATACCTATTAAAAAATACCTATTAATAGCAGGAATATTTCATCAAAATATAACTAAGTCTGATGTTCTTCACTCATCTTTAATTCTGCTATTTTGTTTTCATAAACTCAAAGCTTTTCAGTCACATACAGAAAGTGTAAGGAGAATATTTTGCATATGAATGCAAGGTCACTTTAGGTTTTAGCTGTACTATTTGTTACAAAATATCAGCTCATATAGATCAGCATATTCTCTATCACTGAATTAATTGCAAACTTTATTAACATGATTAGGAAAAGAAGCCAAAAAGTATAACTAGTCACATTCAGTAAAAAAAATCATTTGTTACACTATATAAATCAGTGTACAATGATTAATATGTTAACTCTATCAGTCATTGGAATCAGGACATTTATTTATTCACCTCATCAACCTGAAAATCATTTCTTACATAGAAAAATATATATAAAATAACAACACTTACCTCATAGAAATCACCAAGTTAACAGTGGCAAAATGAAATAAAGCATGCACAAGTTCTTTATGAAGATGGAAATATTGAAAATGATCTCCAAGAGATTTCTGGGCATTAATTTTGTAACCTGCAACTTTACCAAATTCATTGCTTAGCTCTAGTAGTTTTCTGGTGGCATTTTTAGGATTCTCTACGTATACTATCATGTCATCTGCAAACAGTGACAGTTTTACTTCTTCTTTTCCAATTTGTATTCCTTTTATTCCTTTTTCTTCTCTGATTGCCGTGGCTAGGACTTCCAAAACTATGTTGAATAACAGTGGTGAATGGATCCTTGTCTTGTTCCTGATCTTAGAGGAAATGCTTTCAGTTTTTCACCATTGAGAATGATGTTTGTTCTGGGTTTGTTGTATATAGCCTTTATTATTGAGGTAGTTTCCCTTTATGCCCACTGTCTGGAGAGTTTTATCATAAATCGGTGTTGAATTTTTGTCAAAATCTTTTTCTGCATCTATTGAGACGATCATATGATTTATATTCTTCAGCTTTTTAATATGGTGTATCACATTGATTTGCGTATATTGAAGAATCCTTGCATTCCTGGGATAAACCCCACTTGATCATGGTGTATAATCCTTTTAATGTGTTGTTGGATTCTGTTTGCTAATATTTTGTTGAGGATTTTTGCATCTATATTCATCAGTGATATTAGTCTTTAATTTTTCTTTTTTTGTAGTATCTTTGTCTGGTTTTGGTATCAGGGTGATGGTATCCTCATAGAATGAGTTTGGGAGTGTTCCTTCCTCTACAATTTTTTGCAAGAGTTCGAGAAGGATGGGTGTTAGCTCTTCTGTAAATGTTTGATAGAATTCACCTGTGAAGCTATCTGGTCCTGGACTTTTGTTTGTTGGAAGATTTTTAATCACAGTTTCAATTTCATTACTTGTGATTGAACCAGGAAGAAATAGAAAATATGAACAGACCAGTCTTGGAAGGTTATACCTTTCTAGGAATTTGTCCATTTCTTCCAGGTTGTCCATTTCATTGGCATAGAGTTGCTTGTAGTAGTCTCTTAGGATGCTTTGTATTTCTGCAGTGTCTGTTGTAACGTCTCCTTTTTCATTTCTAATTTTATTGATTTGAGTCCTCTCCCTCTTTTTCTTGATGAGTCTGGCTAATGGTTTATCAATTTTTCTTTTTATCTTCTCAAAGAACCAGCATTTAGTTTTATTGATCTTTGCTATTGTTTTCTTTGTTTCTATTTCATTTATTTCTGCTCTGATCATTATGATTTCTTTTCTCCTGCTAAGTTTGGGTTTTGTTTGTTCTTCTTTCTCTAGTTCCTTTAGGTGTAAGGTTAGATTGTTTGAGATTTTTCTTGTTTCTTGAGGTAAGCTTGTATAGCTATAAACTTCCCTCTTATGACTGCTTTTGCTTCATCCCATAGGTTTTGGATCATCGTGTTTTCATTGTCATTTGTCTCTAGGTATTTTTTGATTTCCTCTTTGATTTCTTCAGTGATCTCTTGGTTATTTAATAATGTATTGTTTAGCCTCCATGTGTTTGTGTTTTTTACATTTTTTCCCCTGTATTTCATTTCTAACCTCATAGCATTGTGGCCAGAAAAGATGCTTGATATGATTTCAACTTTCTTAAATTTACTGAGGCTTGATTTGTGACCCAAGATGTGATCTATCCTGGAGAATGTTCCGTGTGCACTTGAGAAGAAAGTGTAATCTGCTGTTTTTGGATGGAATGTCCTATAAATATCAGTTAAATCTATCTAGTCTATTGTGTCATTTAAAGCTTCTGTTTCCTTATTTATTTTCATTTTGGATGATCTGTCCATTGGTGTAAGTGAGGTGTTAAAGTCCCCCACTATTATTTTCTTACTGTCGATTTCCTCTTTTATAGCTGTTAGCAGTTGCCTTTTGTGTTGAAGTGCTCCTATGTTGGTTGCATATATATTTATAACTGTTATATCTTCTTCTTGGATTGATCCCTTGATCATTATGTAGTGTGCTTCCTTGTCTCTTGTAACATTCTTTATTTTAAAGTCTATTTTATCTGATATGAGTATTGCTACTCCAGCTTTCTTTTGATTTCCATTTGCATGGTATATCTTTTTCCATCCCCTCATTTTCAGTCTGTATGTGTCCCTAGGTCTGAAGTGGGTCTCTTGTAGGCAGCATATATATGGGTCTTGTTTTTGTATCCATTCTGCAATCCTGTGTCTTTTATTTGGAGCATTTAATCCATTCATGTTTAAGGTAATTATGGATATGTATGACCATTATGGATATGTATGACCATATGATATCTATGACCATTTTCTTAATTGTTTTGGGTTTATTTTTGTAGGTCCTTTTCTTCTCTTGTGTTTCCCACTTATAGAAATTCCTTTAGCATTTGTTGTAGAGCTGGTTTGGTGGTGCTGAATTCTCTTAGCTTTTGCTTATCTGTAAAGTTTTTGATTTCTCCATGGAATCTGAATGAGATCCTTGCTGGGTAGAGTAATCTTCTTTGTAGGTTCTTCCCTTTCATCACTTTAAGTGTATCATGCCACTCCCTTCTGGCTTGTAGAGTTTCTGCTGAGGAATCTGCTGGTAACCTTATGGGAGTTCCCTTGTATGTTATTGGTCATTTTTCCCTTGCTGCTTTCAATAATTTTTCTTTGTCTTTAATTTTTGCCAATTTGATTACTCTGTGTCTTGGCATGTTTCTCCTTGAATTTATCCTGTATGAGACTCGCTGCCCTTTCCGGACTTGAGTGGCTCTTTCCTTTCCCATGTTAGGGAAGTTTTCAACTATAATCTCTTCAAATATCTTCTCTGGTCCTTTCTCTCTCTCTACTCCTTCTGGGACCCCTATAATGCAAATGTTGTTGCGTTTAATGGTGTCCCAGAGGTCTCTTAGGCTGTCCTCATTTCTTTTCATTCTTTTTTCTTTATTCTGTCTGCAGCAGTGAATTCTACCATTCTGTCTTCCAGGTCACTTATCGTTCTTCTGCCTCAGTTATTCTGCTATTGATTCCTTCTAGTGTAGTTTTCATTTCAGTTATTGTATTTTTCATCTCTGTTAGATTGTTCTTTAATTCTTCTAGATCTTTGTTAATCATTTCTTGCATCTTCCTGATCTTTGCCTCCATTCTTTTTCAAGGTCCTGGATCTGCTTCACTGTCATTATTCTGAATTATTTTTCTGGAAGTTTGCCTATCTCTTCTTCATTTAGTTGTTTTTCTGGGGTTTTATCTTGTTCCTTCATCTGGTACATAGCCCTCTGCCTTTCATCTTGTCTATCTTTCTGTGAATGTGGTTTTTGTTCCACAGGATGCAGGATTGTAGTTCTTCTTGCTTCTGCTCTCTGTCCTTTGGTGGATGAGGCCATCTAAGAGGCTTGTGCAAGTTTCCTGATGGGAGGGACTTGTGGTGGGTAGAGCTGACTGTTGCTCTGGTGGGCAGAGCTCAGTAAAACTTTAATCTGCTTGACTGCTGATGGGTGGGGCTGGCTTCCCTCCCTGGTTGCCTGAGGCAACCCAACAATGGAGCCTACCTGCACTTTTTGGGGGGCTAATGATAGACTCTGGGAGGGCTCACGCCAAGGAGTACTTCCCAGAACTTCTGCTGCTAGTGTCCTTGTCCCCCCTTGCCTCTGCAGGAGACCCTCCAACACTAGCAGGTGGGTCTGATTCAGTCTCGCCTGGGGTCACTGCTCCTTCCCCTGGGTCCTGATGCGCACACTGCTTTGTGTGTGCCCTCCAGGAGTGGGGTCTCTGTTTCCCCCAGTCCTGTCGAAGTCCTGCAATCAAATCCCAGTAGCCTTCAAAATCTGATTCTCTCGGAATTCCTCCTCCTGTTGCCAGACCCCCACGTTGGGAAACCTGATGTGGGGCTCAGAACCTTCACTCCAGTGGGTGGACTTCTGTGCTATAAGTGTTCTCCAGTCTGTGAGTCACCCACCCAGCAATTATGGGATTTGATTTTACTGTGATTGTGGCCCTCCTACCATCTCATTGTGGCTTTTCCTTTGTCTTTGGATGTGGGATATCTTTTTTAGTGAATTATAGTGTCTTCCTGTCAATGATTGTCCAGCAGCTAGTTGTGATCCTGGTGTTCTCACAAGAGGGAGTCTGATTCTGCTTTTTAAGCAAGCATTCATCTTGGCTGAACCGCAGTTTTGTCATCCCTGTGGGGAGAGGAGCTCAAATCTCAATTATTTTTTTTAACCTTATCTGTAGTTCTTAGAGTATGCCTCAATTCAGAGTTCAAGAGTCAGTCAGAAACTGGCAATTTTATAAACAGATATGGACCTCTTCCTCTCTGGCCCTCTCATTTCCAGGATTTTCCCTTTCACTTTACATTGGTTCTGGTAGTGCTAACTGTATCTTCTATTTCTTTAAATGTTTAAGCTTGTTTTTGTTTTGTTTTTTCTAATAGGATTTGAATTATCCCTGATGGAGATGACTGGGGTTGAAGGTCAAGAAAATATCTATGAAAGAGAGAATGCTACTTAGTGCTATTTTTTTATTCAAGTTTGATTTTTATTTACCAGTATCTAAGTGCTTTTGGTTATATTTAGTGGCTTCAGGTGCATTTTTGTTTACCAAAATTTATAGGTTTTATCTATGGGAAGGGTGGTCTTTTTGAAACTGCCCAGCCATGGCCCAAGGCACCACTGGTGAAGTATTTTTTACACAATGGAAAAAAAAGTAGTACTATATTATCTCTCAAGTATGGTTGACACTTGAACAACACAGGGATTAGGGGCATTGACCTCTTCCCCCTGCACAGTCAAAAATCCATGTATAATTTTTGACTCCCCAAAAACTTAACTACTAATAGCCTACCCTTGACTGGAATTCTTACCTATAATATAAACAGTTAACATATATTTTGTATTTTATTCTTACAATAAAGTAAACTAGAGAAAAGAAAAACGTTATTAAACAAATCATAAAGAAGAGAAAATATTTACAGTACCGTACTATATTTATGCATACTGTAAGTTTACATCATCTGTTTATAAGATGAGTTGTCTGTCAGTACCTATATCAATATTGTTTTATATGATACAAAACACTGTAGATGATATATGTATCACTACTAGACATTAAAATTTTTTAAAAAGATAATGTGAAAAAATATTTTTACAGGTAAAACAATTCATACATTGATAATGAAGAAGCAGCAACATGATTTCTTTATGGTAGGCTAGTGTAATCTGTATGATTGCTTCATGGTAGCCTAGCCTATACACTAATGAATGAATCATGATAAAATTTTTATGGTATATAGTATTACAGTCATATTAATACTACAGTATTGGGAACATTGTTACATTTGTTTAAAAAATCATTTACCTGTGATTATAGGCTGATATGCAGTTTCTCAGACTATGAGAGAGAGGCCTGTTCTAAGTTCTTTGAAAGCAAAGTTATAAGACAGTAAGAAAACACATTGTTAATTTTATATTAAATATTACTCACGGTATGCTTATATAAGGATAGAATGGCATTGACATACATTTTATGCATTTGTGACATACCTAACTTTATTTTTTCAATATTTCTAGGTTATGTGGGCCATATTATGTAATGTAATTATCTCTAAGGGTATAATCTTAATTGAATTAAGGTAGTCACAGAATACATATTTATTGCATGATACAAAAACAATAGTTTAAGGTTTTATATTGTTCTTTTGTTTAGAACATTTTTGTTTGTTTCTTCACTTTGCTTGACTCTCTATGTTATTTTTTATATATTAGGTAAAAGAGCCACCTCTCTTAGTCTTGAAGGAGTGGCCTTACACAGGAGATGAACTTTATCATTCAACCCTGGCCTATCTCTTGGTTGTCTCTCAAACCTTTGTGATTGTACCAGCAGCCTATTTTATTTTTAATGGACCCCAGTAGTTGAGGTTGTGCCAAGAACTTTCAGTGTTCCAGAAGATCTCATTCAGTACCTAGATTCAACATGATTGGAAGAAGATGCTCAGGCAGCAGCTTTTAAAGTGTACAAATATATACAGTCCTGTGGGACTACAAGAATAAATCAGGCTGGCTACCAGAGCCAGGCAAGTTGGAGGTCTGAAGTTGATGCCCAGGTGTCAGTTGCAAAAACTGGGACTCCAGATGAGCGTATGAGTTTCTTTCTGGGGGATATCAGAGAGCTGTAGTGAGGCAGACAACCGTGAAGATGTTGCCTTCCAGCCTCCTAATGTGTGTTAAATTATTTGCCTCCCTTTCAGGCCAATGTTTGAAGATTACCAAATAAGCCTCTCCATCTGTTGCCTCCAAGCTGAGCCCTAAAGCCATAGAGACTGACCCTGCAAGTGCTTTAAGAGCCCTTTCGCAGATTATTACAGCCTGTGGTCTTGTGGTCTTGAGCCCGCCCCTTTGGATTTCAAAGCTACCTTTTGGGAGCTCATCTTTCAGAAACAGGTCTGAAAAGCTGGGGTGTCTGATGTGGGGTTCAAAGCTTTCACTCCTCACGGACAAACTTTGAGTTTGGAGTCCCCTCCTGATTGTGGGTCTCTGTGCCAAGGATGGGGTTTATGGAGAGATTGTGTACCAGCCTCTCCTACCCACTTTGATAAGGGGCCTTCTCTCATTAGCCCCTCATGTAGGAGTTGCTTAGATGGTTTTTAGGTGTTTTGCTTTTTTTTCCAGAGGGAGTTGTTCCATATTTAGCTGCAGATTTGGTGTGTTCCTGGGAAGAGGGGAGCCCAGGATCTTCCTATGTCACCCCTCTTGAACTGGAGTCCCCCCCCCACCAAATATTTTTTAAATGTCTGAAGAAATATACAGTAGCCATTCACTTACATTCTCTTGTACGTTTCACGTTTTAAAGTATATTTTTAAATTTGTATTATGTAATATGGAGACAATTTAAATCAGCAAAAGCACAATTGCAAAAACACAAACAGTATGTAAAAATAGCATTAAACATTTAGGGGATTAATTAGGTATTTAATATGATAGAGTAGAAAGTTTAGGACAAGGCCACAAACTAGGACTGTGGAAGTGCTAAGGAAAATGAACATTAGATAGCCATTACAATAATACCAGAAGGAACTGTTATCCACCCTTTTGAGTGGATCCCCAACAAGAGTGCTTCTGCCAGGTGTCCTTTGAGCCAATAGAATGAGACCGAATTTGGTTCAGAAGCAAAGGGAACCTTTATTCTTTATCAAAGAATGGAGAAGTGCATACTCCTGCTCTAGAGCACATGCACTCCCCAAAAGGCTGTGGGCAGGGCTGCTTTTCAGGGTTTCTGTCAGCAGGGAGGGGGTGGAATTCTCGCCTGTGGGGCACAGGCATGCTGCACACTGCGCCCCAGACTGAGGTGCCGGGCGCAGCATCTTTGCACACGGCCCACCATCGCCATGTTGAATTGAGGTGTCGGGCACAGCACTTCACAGGGCACATGGTGCTGGTGTGTCAGGCACAGCGGTTCTGCACTAGAAAATCTAACTCAGCGTGTTAGTTGCAAGGCCTCTTCACACAACCCACTATAGGTGAGTGAAACTAGACTAAGCCCAAAGGAAGAGATTAGAATTTGTCACCTGGATTACATCTTATTTTTTCCTGGGACACAAGTGGGCTTTGCCTGTGACAGAACTATCCATAAATTGAATAGGCAGTTGGCGAAGAGGTAAGTGACAAAGATGACTAAAGTTTTATTCATGATTTGTGCACATATTAGGGCCAAAATCTATACCACGGAAACCTAGATTGGCATAAGGCTGACCAGGATACTGTGGTAGTAAAATGCACTGTTTTCCTGTTGGCTTAGGGACATCCGTGATGGAACATTCATACGTGAATGTATAACTGTTAGTTGTAGATTTGGGTCTGGATCTTAAATGAGTGATGATTGCATAGAGGTGATGTCTGAAGCCATTTCCTTGGTTAGACTCACCCAGGGGTAAAATTACAAAAAAAAGAAAGAAGAAAAAAGAAGGAAGAAATCCGTACCTATGCATTCACTTATCATCTAAAAGAAGAAAAAATAAAACACTCCTTAATATAGAGGTAAGCTATATATTATGTATCTTTAGAAAGTGCAGACACAGCATATGTGACATTCTGAATATGGGCTTCAAAACCTGAATCAGCTGTTGGTTGCCACGATATGTCCTATGAGTCAAGGCAAGTAACATTTCTGAACTTCAGTTTTTCCCCTCTGTAAAAATATCTAGCTAAACTTTGTCACTTTAAAAGTTGCTTACTTTTCCATTTTGCAAGGAAGAAAGGAAAATATCTGGGAATGGGATAAAGATAATGTTAATCATATGAGGAAAAAAGAAGGACTTCAGGTACCTTCAGCTTTCTTCCCAGGATATCCAGCTACCCTAGAGACAGTTCTGAAGCCAGAGGGAGGCTCACTTGCATATACTTACTTGTTCATGGCTATTAAATGTACAAAATTCTCCACAAACTTACCACCTTATGTTGGCTTTGTTTTCTCTATCCCATCAGGAGTCAACAAAGGAAACTGCTGTTTCCCAGTTGTAGTACACACCTATTCCTAAGCCACTCTTCTCCCAAATGGTAAGACGTGAATCAGTCACTTTATCTTTAATTGTAGCAGTGTATGTATATTCATATGTCTATTGACAATGAAATATTTTAGCAGTTCCAAGTACTTCTGAAAGTGCCATTCAGACATATGGTACAATGTGTTTATACCTATCGCGGACCATCTGCTGTCTAGGCTCAATTGCACACTTATTTTACTTTTAATTCACAAAGAAAATGGAAAATAGAACTGGCCCATGTACCACAATTTGGCTGAGCTTTAAGCAGGTGCAAATTCAATAAGAAAACATATTTGGAACTATAAAAACCTCACTTGTTCTGTCCCCATGTGGGTGTATATTCTTTCCAAACCAATGCAAATGTTTCAGTTCCTTATGTTTAGATCTGTTGCACTGAGTTTATAATGGGGTCAGGTGGGATGAAACTGATTTAGAAACCAGAGAACTCTATATCCTTTTGCTAAAAGAACAAGGGATGTTTATATTAATGCTTGCAATACAATTTTCTTGGTGCCACCCAGGTTTTATATTTATAAGAAAAGTAACAATTGTGAGGACTATTCTTTTTAAATAATTTTGCTTTTAATGTTATATGTATTGTACATAGAATGAAAATATAATGTAAGATTTCCATAGGCAAATCATCTTTCTTATTAAAAATGTGAAAATTTGTCAGAAACCAAACCACAGATGTATACCACAAAAAAGAAAGGAAGGAAGGAAGGAAGAAAGAAAAAAGAAAGAAAGAAAGAAAGGGAAAGAGAGAGAGGGAGGGAGAGAGGGAGGAAGGAAGGGAAATTAGGTAATATACTCAGATAGCAATGAAGACATACTTGCAATCTCTTTACTCCTAACTCTGATACAAAAGTATTTTTCAATAATAGTTCTTTCCCAAACTGCTCAGATGTGCTAATTGTTGACTAGGTAACTTTTTGATAAGTAATGTTTTGGGCTGAATTTTAATACAATGTAACTTTTTCAACTGAATCATCATAATTCCAAAGCTATTTTTGCCAGAAAATGTTTGAATATTTAAAGTTGACACTCTTTAACCTAAAATATTCTTCATTGTCTGGGTTCATTAGGTAGGAACTGCTGGTGAATTTTTCAAATAGAGGCTAAATATATCATATGTCAACAGGAGACACTTCTTTCACTTGATATGGTAATTTGATATATGAAGGATATATATCAAGGGTCACTTGATATGCAAGTAAAAAATTTCTTTATAAAATTTTTCCTCAAAATGTTTTGTTTGTGAGGTTGGATATATATCATCTGGGGCAAATACATGCATACATATGTACATACATACAAATAATGTCCCAGAAAGAAAATATAGGTACATTGTAGGAAGCCACAGGTGTAGGTTACTCTTTAGTTTCAATGGCTGGGCAGTACTACTGTTACAGAAAAGAATAGGAATCCATAGAGCTTTCCTTAGGAAATCCATTCTAAAAGTAAGTTTTGACTGAGTATTTGAAATATGACATGTTGAAATGAGGAACAACATACTTGGGATGAAACTACAAGTGCTGAGACTAGTTTCATATGAAACATTTAAATAAATATTTGCATTACTTTCAAATTCTTACTGCTTCTAAAAGTTAAAGGTAAAGAAAAAGAAAAATGAATGGCATTGATTTAAAAATTTTGTGAAATCAAGGACTCATTAATATCTTTAATCAGGATGGTGAATAAGTTTAAGCTCATGGTTTTTTTTCTTTTTTTTAGATTCCATATATATGTGTTAGCATACAGTATTTGTTTTTCTCTTTCTGACTTACTGCACTCTGTATGACAGACTAGGTCTATCCACCTCACTACAAATAACTCAATTTCATTTCCTTTTATGGCTGAGTAATATTCCATTGTATATATGTGCCACATCTTCTTTATCCATTCATCTACCAATGGACACTTAGGTTGCTTCCATGTCCTGGCTATTGTAAATAGTGCTGCAGTGAACACTGTGGTACATGACTCTTTTTGAATTATGGTTTTCTCAGGGTTTATACTCAGCAGGGGGATTGATGGGTTATATGGTAATTCTATTTTTATTTTTTTAAGAAACCTCCATACTGTTCTCCATAGTGGCTGTATCAATTTACATTCCCACCAACAGTGCAAGAGGGTTCCCTTTTCTTCACACCCTCTCCAGCATTTGTTGTTTGTAGATATTTTGTTGATGGCCATTCTGACTGGTGTGAGGTGATACGTCACTGTAGTTTTGATTTGCATTTCTCTAATGATTAATGATGTTGAGCATCCTTTAATCTGTTTGTTGTCAATCTGTATAACTTCTTTGGTGAAATGTCTGTTTAGGTCTTCCGCCCATTTTTGGATTGGGTTTTTTTGTGATATTGAGCTGCATGAGCTGCTTGTATATTTTGGAGATTAATCCTTTGTCAGTTGCTTCGTTTGCATATATTTTCTCCCATTCTGAGGGTTGTCTTTTCATCTTATTTATAGTTTCCTTTGCTGTACAAAAGCTTTTAAGTTTCAAAAAAAATTCTTTTTTAAGTTTCATTAGGTCCCATTTGTTTATTTTTGTTTTTATTTCCATTTCTCTAGGAGGTAGGTCAAAAAGGATCTTGCTGTGATTTATGTCATAGAGTGTTCTGCCTCTGTTTTCCTCTAAGAGTTTGATAGTGTCTGGCCTTAAATGTATGTCTTTAATCCATTTTGAGTTTATTTTTGTGTATGGTGTAAGGAAGTGTTCTAATTTCATTCTTTTACATGTAGCTGTCCAGTATTCCCAGCACCACTTATTGAAGAGGCTGTCTTCTCTCCATTGCATATTTTTGCCTACTTTATCAAAGATAAGGTGACCATATGTGTGTGGGTTTATCTCTGAGCCTTCTATCCTGTTCCATTGATTTATATTTCTGCTTTTGTGCCAGTATTACACTGTCTTGATTACAGTAGCTTTGTAGTATAGTCTGAAGTCAGAGAGCCTGATACCTCCAGCTCTGTTTTTCTTTCTCAGCATTGCTTTGGCTATTCGGGGTCTTTGTGTTTCCATACAAATTGTGAGATTTTTATTTTAGTTCTGTGAAAAATGCCATTGGTCATTTGATAGGGATTGCATTGAATCTGTAGATTGATTTGGGTAGTATAGTCATTTTCACAGTGTTGTTTCTTCCAGTCCAAGAACATGGTATATCTCTCCATCTGTTTCTATCATCTTTAATTTCTTTCATCAGTGTATTATAATTTTCTGCATACAGGTCTTTTGTAGGTAGGTTTATTCTTTTTGTTGCATTGGTAAATGGGAGTGTTTCCTTAATTTCTCTCAGATTTTTCATCATTAATGTATAGGAATGCAAGAGATTTCTGTGCATTAATTTTGTATCGTGCTACTTTACCAAATTCATTGATTAGCTCGAGTAGTTTTCTGGTAGCATCTTTAGGATTCTCTATATATAGTATCATGTCATCTTCAAACAATGACAGTTTTACTTCTTCTTTTCCAATTTTGATTCCTTTCATTTCTTTTTCTTCTCTGATTGTTGTGGCTAAAACTTCCAAAACTATGTTGAATAATAGCAGTGAGAGTGGGCAACCTTGTCTTGTTCCTGATCTTAGAAGAAATGGTTCCAGTTTTTCACCATTAGCCAGACTCATCAAGAAAAAAAGGAGAAGACTCAAATCAACAGTATTACAAAATGAAAAAGGAGAAGTAACAACTGACACTGCAGAAAAACAAAGGATCATGAGAGTGTACTACAAGCAACTATATGCCAATAAAATGGACAACCTGGAAGAAATGGACAAATTCTTAGAAAAGCACAACCTTCTGAGACTGAACCATGAAGAAATAGAAAATATAAACAGACCAATCACAAGCACTGAAATTGAAACTGTGATTAAAAATCTTCCAACAAAAGCCCAGTACCAGATGGTTTCACATGTGAATTCTATCAAACATTTAGAGAAGAGCTAACACCTATCCTTCTCAAACTCTTCCAAAATATAGCAGAGGGAGGAACACTCCCAAACTCATTCTACGAGGCCACCATCACCCTGATACCAGAACAAGACAAAGATGTCACCAAGAAAGAAAACTACAGGGCAATATCACTGATGAACATAGATGCAAAAATCCTCAACAAAATACTAGCAAACGGAATCCAGCAGCACATTAAAAGGGTCATACACCATGATCAAGCGGGGTTTATCCCAGGAATGCAAGGATTCTTCAGTATACACAAATGAATCAATGTGATACACCATACTAACAAACTGAAGGATAAAAACCATATGATCATCTCAATAGATGCAGAAAAAGCTTTTGACAAAATTCAACACCCATTTATGATAAAAACTCTCCAGAAAGTAGGCACAGAGGGAACCTACCTCAACATAATAAAGGCCATATATGACAAACCCACAGCCAACATCATTCTCAATGGTGAAAACAGTTTCCACATTTTAGAATCACTGTCTTTTACATAATCTACAACCAAATCTGTTTTTTTTCTCCTGAGTTTTTGGCAGCCACTCATTTTATGACCTTGATCATAGAATGATCCTGATGTTTTAATTCTCTACTTAAATTAATGGTTGACATTTAACTCACCTGAGCACAACATTTTAGAAAAGTATCTCATGTTCAAGCCTATTGAAACCATCCAAGATACATCCTGACAGTTTCACAATTTATCTCTTAAAAATTGCCTGAGAAAGAAGAAAGGGGAGAGCTTACACATCAAGGTGTCTGCTGCTCATGTCAAACTATCAACAGAAATAGCTTTAGGTGATATCATGCTCCATGGTTTATTGACGTCTGATTATAATGTAGAGAAAAATAAGGTGAACATTATTCTTTTGCACTTCATAAATAACACATATTTCTGACTGTTGATGGTTTGCTATGTCTAAGGCTGGTCTTGCAAAATCATAAATTTTGAATTATCTTTATACGATAAAGAAAATTTCACCTGTAGAATTTTAAGTGGTTTTAGTTATACTATAACCTAACAAATGAGTAACCAGTATGAAGACGTAAGTAGTTGACTAAGGTAAATAGATATAGTCAAGTTTCATGCATGTATGGATAACTGAAATGAAGTATTTTATATTAAACTGCTATACATCAATCTGAAACATAATGAAAGTTAATAAGGTGGGAAAATAATTAATTGGAATTTTAAAAGCTTCAAGAATAAATGTAGATGTTTAAGTAAACTAACAAATAGGAAAAATAGAAAGTAATTTCAGTTTTAAAATGCTAGTTTAATGCTACTCATTGATATCAAGCAAAAAGTGAATAGTTTTCTTTACAAATCAGAAGCCAACAACACATGCTCATAGAAGAAATGTCAGAGGGCACTTATAGTTTTTTTATCCACACTTTAGTAAAGATAAATAATATAATATATCCTATGGTAGAGTAGAAAATATTCAGGCATCCTTCTTTAGAAATACTTTAAAAAATTATATTATTCTTATAATAAAAGTAACTTGAATGCAACTCTTAGTGTGGGATCATCTTATTTAGGTTCTATTTTCAGCATTTTCTGAAGAGTTTTTTTTAGTTTAGAAAAGAATAATTAATTTCAACAAGAATGATTTATTGGAAACTGCTAACTGCCTAACAGAAAATGAAAAATATGCTATAGAAATATTTAATTAATATATTAAATAAAAGTATAATGCTTATGACCAATTAAAAGAACAATAATAGTGACTTATCCATTGCAGGGGGGAAAGAGGCTAGAATACAAAGAAAAATATTTTTTCAAAGGAGAATAATGATATTAAGTTTAGATATTATTAAATTAGATCGGAAGGATAAAGTAGGCCAACTATTAAAGAGTAAAACAAAGCATATGCAAAGATAGAGTTGATTTGCAAATGGACTGATGAAGTTCTGTCTTCATATCTGAGGATGTCTGAGTGTACAGTTTTCAACTATTGGCCAAGATAAGGACCGCAGATCTATGATGTGCTGTTTAAGGTCCAAACATCCACTGATGATCAGTTTTTATTACTTCTGGTTTGGTCCTGGCCTAACTGATTCAATAAGCCTAGTAGTAAATGGCCTTCCCTGGGAGTGTCTACACCTCCTAGACTTAGTCTTCGGATGCTTGCCTACATTGTATGCCCCCTGCCACAACAGCCATTTTGCCTTTAAAGAGCCTATTTATGAGCATATTCTGTGAAGTCATGTTTACTCAAATATCTAAACTAAAGAAACCTTTGCAACGTCTAAGAGTAAATAATAAACTGATTAAGCGAGAGAAGATAAAACAACAGCAAAATATCTCAATCATTAAAAAAAAAAAAGGCACCATAGAAGGAGTAAAATAGAATCAGAAAAAGGACAAAACAGAGAATACGAATAGTAAGATGCTAGAAATTCCTCCAAATATTTAAGTAATCACTTGTAAATGTAAATATGTGGAAACACAACTAAGAATACTTTGGATTCTTGCTTTGCATTTATCTTTTTTTAAATGTTACTCAAAAGTTTTCCAAATGCTTAAATTTCATCTGAAATAGATATTTTAGAATAAAAACATTTTGTCTCCTAAATAAAATAAAGTTTATTTACAATATATTTTTCTTATAGTTAATGCTGAAACACTGGCCCAGAAAAGGAGATTCAGCAGCCTGTTTTCTCAACCCACAGGTTTACCATCTATGATTGCAGATACTGAAAAAGATGCATTTGACATTTCAGTGAGTATTCTGACTCATGGAAAAAGGAAACTAGTCCAAATAAACTGGGCCAGCTGTAACTAAGAAAAGAAAATATGACAAAGACCATCTTTCTCTCAGCTTTATAAGATGTTAATCATATGATTCATGTCTTATACCACAGATTTTTTGAATAATATTATGTGTCACTTAAAATGTGACACCATTTTGAAACCAATCATGCTAATTAAAAAAAAAAATACTTGAATGTTTTAAAAGGTAAATGTGATGAGCTCTTTTTTTTTCTTTGTGGTACGCGGGCCTCTCACTGTTGTGGCCCCTCCCGTTGCGGAGCACAGGCTCCGGACGCGCAGGTTCAGGGGCCAGGCTCAGGGGCCCAGCCGTTCCGCAGCATGTGGGATTCTCCCGGACCGGGGCACGAACCCGTGTCCCCTGCATCGGCAGGCGGACCCTCAACCACTGCGCCACCAGGGAAGCCCATGATGAGCTCTTTTAAAGATGAAAGTCATTTGAAGAAGTCATGTCGTCTCTTACAGGGTAAATTTTCATATTTCACTGGCTGGATAAATGTACATGAAAGCTGAGAGATTGAAAAAGTCTTGAATAGTTCACACTGGTGAATGCCTGCCAGATGCAAAGTTAGTAAAGAAATCATGTCAATGTACTTTTCAATGATAGAATAAATCTTCAAATTAATAATTTATTTAAAACATGAAGACTGAGTCAGCATTTTGTCTTTAGGATTGTACTTTTTGACTTATGAAAGGACTAATACACAAATGTGGCTGTACTTGTTGTTTGCTTGCATTGGTCCAGAATAAGTGCAAACTAGCCATCATAGAAGATAATTTATGGAAATACTTGGCAATAAACACAAGCAATGCTGAAATATACAGTGCTGAATAACCTTTGGAATGGTCACTTTTTATCCCAGAATAATTGTACTGACGTTTGCACTGTTGGTGCAAAAATAATAGTGAGTAAAATTTCTGGTGTCAGCACAAATCAAGGTAGAGACTCCAAATTATACCAATAGTCACTTTTCTTCACCATACACACTTACAGTTAGGAAAAAAAAAACATGTTACTTCAAGCAAGTATTAGAAATGTAGAAGCCTGTATCCATCTCCATGAGCTTTATATCCTCCCAATACTTTAGAGTTTTTCTGATAAGATAATGGAGATATTAACAATTATAATTTATTATTTTAATTATTTTTAAAACGAATAATAAAATGTGTCAATATTAGGAAGATTTGTATAATTCATTGAAAAAATATTTTCCAAATGAACAATATATGGTAATACAAAATCATATATGGGTAAAAGATCCATTCAAAGATAGTAATGGTTTTTTACTATATTAAAGTATGAAAGATTTATTGATATGGTTTCATATTTCTACATTATAAATAATCTTTAAGAAACGATCACTTGTCAAGTTGGAGTATAGTATCAAAAATAGACACAATTATCTGAAAAAGGTTACTAAAATATTTCTTATTTTTTCCAACATTATTTCTGTATAAAGTTAGCTTTTCTTTATATTCTTCAAGCAGAAAAAAAAAAAAAACTTATTGCAACAGATTGAATGCAGAAATGAAAATAAGAATCCAGCTCTTTTCTATTAAGGTATAAAACAATAGTATTCTTCTCACTAATTGTTTTAAATAATGTGTTAGTTTCAATAAAATGCATTAACATATAATGGGCATATGATTATAATAATTATAAAACAATATTAATTTTTAATCCTTAAAAGCAAATATTTTTAAATATCTTAATTTTAATTATTAATAGAGTAATTATTGATTATTATAGACCACATAAACAAAATCTTTGGGAGATTTTTAATTTTTTTTTAAATTATAAAGATATCCTGAGATCAAAAAGTTCATACCTTGCACTTGTTCACTAGGATCAATATACATAAATGTTCAAAGAAGCAATTTTTACCATTGTAACAGCCTATAAACAACTAAATACATTTTAAGTGGTGAGTGGATAAAGGTATCGTGTTGTATTAATTTATGAACTTTTTTTTACCATGACTATTTACAGCAAAATTTAAATTTAAGAAAATATGATGATTTTAGTCACAATGCAAATCCTCTAACATGAGCTCATAATAAAAATTTTAGCTCTACATGGGTGTGGGAAAGAGCTCTATATTTTTTCTTTCTTTTTCTTCCAAAATTCCGCTTATTTCTGTTATACTGGTTCTAGATTATTCTGTGTCTCCTCATATTCCCTCTTTAATTTTCAATCTTTCTGTTTGAAAGTGATAAATTTTAGAGTTCAAAGATACTCTCTTTCTATGTTCTTAGTTACTGTTGTCAAGATTTGATACTGCTCTGCTGTTGCAAACCTAGGTATTAAAGAATTTCACGCTTCCCCATTGAGATTTGGGCAAAGTGCTCTTTGCAATCACCTAATAGCTGAGAATGGCTTTTCTTCCTTTTCATTGCACTGGAGTAGAAGTAACTAACATTTACAGGGACTTTGAAGAATGTGTATCCAGATATGTTTCAGGTTTCACTCCATCATTCATATATATATATATATATATATATATATATATGTATATATATGTGTATGTATATATAAATATATAAACTCTCTTAAAATATATAGAAAGATATAAATGATTAAGTGAAATCTGAAAATGCCTTTCTCAATGGGATATCTTGTCTCTGTTATAACCTATGTCAACTCTGAGACATTTATTTAAGTTACAGATAAAAAAGAATTTTGCTTTTTACAATCACTTAAATTATTATAAAATAAAGACAGTTCTACACACTGCATTTGGAAAGAGACTCTAATAAAATAATTGTATGTCAATTAAAATAAATATAAATAGTATCCTAATTTCAGAACCAAAGGTTTTTTTAATCATATGCATTTTACTTCCAAAAACAGTGTATTTTTGTTGGAATTCAATTTCAAAATAAGTATGTAAATATTAACAAGTCACTGATATTTCAGTTGCAAAATTACTCACTGGAAAATATCAGTGTTGAAATAAATTTATTGTTAACACAAACATTGATACATATTCTATAGATTTCTAATTTTTGAATATGCAACACTTTTATAGAACATTTGTTTATTCTTTATATAGGATGCATCTTTATAAAATTAAAGTTTAGCACAACGTAATGAGAACTGAAGGTTGGAAGAAAATATAAAGAACATTTAATCTGACTTTTTTTATTGAATGCAGAGGGTGTTAAGAACACTCAGTCATGCGGTTTTGCATTCTAGTAACCCCATTATTAAATAAAATTTCAGCAGACATAATAAATATACTTCTCAACTTTTTCTGTATTTTTTTAAAATCAGCAGAGCACTTTTCATATTTTTACCTGTGAAAGAATTATGCACTTTACTTTAAAAATTACATTAAAATAAAATAACAAAAAACCAAACAAAACCCCAAAACAAAACAAAACAAAATCAAACAACATATTAAGTTTGATCCTGTTACCTGAAATTCATACTCATATGCTAGTTGGCATTTATTAGACATGGAGAGGAGAGAACACAGTGTTGAGTCAACCACAGCTTGAATCATTAACCACAGAATAAGAGCTCACAAAAGTAGTAATGTTTCCTCCTCTTACTCACGTTCCTTGACACAATACCCCCTGATACTATAGCACTGTTAACCTCAGACTCTAATAATGTTACTAACCATGGTGATTCCTTGACAGTTTTTATCCATTTGGCAAACTATTCATCTTCTATCCCAAAGGTCTTTATATTACCTTATGCCTTTTTTTCTTTTTTACTTCCTATTTTTTTTTTTTTTTTTTTTTGCGGTACGCGGGCCTCTCACTGTTGTGGCCTCTCCCGTTGCAGAGCACAGGCTCCAGATGCGCAGGCCCCTCACGGGCCCAGCCGCTCCGCAGCATGTGGGATCTTCCCAGACCGGGGCACGAACCCGTGTCCCCTGCATCGGCAGGCAGACTCTCAACCACTGCACCACCAGGGAAGCCCTTACTTCCTATGTTTTTAAGCAAACATTTCTCAAGAACTCTCTAAAAATACTGCTTTGGTTTTCCTATTATGAAAGTAATGTATGTGTATTATAAAAAATAAATATTACTATAATTCAACATACGAGGTGAAACCCAAAAAATTATAATGCATATAGTTTCAGGCATAGAGCAGAAGGCTTAAGATGAATGGCTCTGGAGCTTGATTGCCTGGGTTCAAACCCTGTCTCTGCCAGCCTTTAATGTATATTCTAAAGCAACATAATTAAGCTTTCTCCAATTCAGCCTCCAAGGGAATCAAATAATACTGACCTCATAGGGCTGATGTGAGATTTAAAAAATTAATTAATACTTTATTAGCAATAGTGACCTCATAAGCTTGAAGATGTCTAAGATTAGTTACTCATTTGTGAGGATGAAATTAATCTGAGAATACTGTTTAACACTCAGTAGGCATTAACTTTATATTAGCAATATAAAATAGGGTGTTTTTACTGCTTTAAACTCATATTAGGCATAATAAATGCTCTTTCTTCTAGCATGACCATTTCCCTATATTTCTAAATATCACTGTTTTTAATAAATCTCTACTATCCCATTGTATGCAGAAAACATAACCTAATCAAACAGTATGATATTTTGGAATATGTATATTGTTTCCATTCTCAGTTTTGGAAAGAAGGCCAAATTTAGCACCATTTTACACATATTTTATGCAAAGCTGTTTTATTCCTTAAGTTGCTTTTCTACTATTAGAATTACTAGAATTAGGGGTATTCAACTCATTCAAAGAACATTTAGTGCATGTGTGTACAGTTATCCCTCAGAGTCCCAAGGTGGATTGGTTTTAGGACCTTCTCAGATACCAAAATCCATGCATGTTCAAGTCCCTTATATAAAATAGTGTGTATAACCTATGTACTCTTTCCATATACTATGTCATCTGTAGATTACTTATAATGCCTAATACAATGTAAATGCTATGTAAATAGTTGTCAATACAATGTAAATTGTTGCCAGGATGGAGCAAATTCAAGTTTTTCTTTTTGGAATTTTCTGGAATTTTTTCAAATATTTTTGATCCGTGGTTGGATAAATCTGCAGATGTGGAGCCCACAGATATGGAGGGCCAACTGTACGGAGGCTGGTATTCATCTCAGCTCACTGACAGATACTGCCAGGGTTTCTGTCCCCATGGAGACTATATCCCATGGTGAATAATTTGCGCTTTTGATTTGTCCCAAATCGACAAAGCTTGTCCCACATCATCTTCTCACCAATGATGTATGAAATACTATTCCTTAAATGTTAACCAGTAGTGGATATTCTGAACAAGCAAGCAACAACTAAACTAAGAGTAAAACAATAGCAACATTGACAAAAATAAAAGCTGTGCAATTTCATAAGAGAAAAATATGTCACTATTTTATTTTGCTTTATTTCTATTGAGATTTATTTTTAAAATATATACTTTAAGCATTCATACTTCATAGCTTCTGAATCTACATCTATCTATGTATCTATGTATCTATCTTCTATCTATATTTCCCCTGCCCACTTGTTATTTGCACTATGTAGCAGAGAATACTAGCTGCCAGTGTGGTCACTTGGGAAAAATACATTTCTCATTCTTCCTTGCATAATAAGTGGTCATATGATGCAGTCTGGACAATGAAATATCAACTGGTTAGAGCTTCAGGTAAAAATCTTTTTTTTTCTTTTTAATTTTACATGATCAAACATAGTTTCTAATGAGAGAGGATATATACATAAATATTCTCTTTATATTCTACTTTATTCCATTTTCAGGCTACATTACATCAGTTTTGTCAATTGCTTTAAGCTGTAATGTATGATGTACAAAACAAGTACTTTTCATGTGTTAAAATGCACCGAGTCCAAATTTTTTTTTTTTTTTTTTTTTTTGCGGTATGCGGGCCTCTCACTGTTGTGGCCTCTCTCGTTGCAGAGCAGAGGCTCCGGATGCGCAGGCTCAGCGGCCATGGCTATGGCTCACGGGCCTAGCCGCTCCTCGGCATGTGGGATCTTCCCGGACCGGGGCGCGAACCCGTGCCTGAACCCGTGCCTCCTGCATCAGCAGGCGAACTCTCAACCACTGCGCCACCAGGGAAGCCCTAGTCCAAATTTTATAGTAATGCTTATTAAAAGCACAATGTTTAGAATAAGAGCAACTGATTTTAATCCTGACTACCATTTATTTGCTATGGACAAATTGATATCTCTGAATTTCAAAGTCTTCATCTGTAATATAGTGATAGCAATACTCATTTCATATGATTAATTTCTATTAATCAGACATTAGGTAATGTCTGTAAAACAGAAAGTGTATGTTGAATCTTAAATATAGTGCCTCAATAATTTCTTGTATGATTGTTGTAACTACTGTTAACACTCTTTTAACTAGAATGTTGCTTGTGACCACAAAACAAGGTCATATGTCCATTTTGTGCTCCAATTATGGTGCCTTCCTCAAATTTATTGTTGGGAATTAGACATCTCTTAGTGTGTTCTTCCAGTTCTAATGAGAGTTGACAATGGAGTGTCTCACGTACACTCAAAACAACAGCCTGTCCCTTATATTCACCTTAAAGTCAGTTTTCTTTCTCCTTTCTAATTTTGACTGCATTTTTCTGTGTCTACTGCTCACAAAGTTGAGAAGCCTCCTTGTTTCCAGTGTCCATGATTGGCATACTAGCTTTCATGCACCGTCTACTTTTTACTGATGCTGCTAAAATTTCTAAGTATTCTTTGTATTCAAACATTGATAACTTTTATGAAGAGGTGGGAAGAATGGCTTTATCTCTGATATTCTGCAAAAGTTTATCACTTGTGGTCCTTCATATAAAAGCTTACACTAAGATAGCCCTGCCACAGCTACAAGCCATACTTCCCTATCAGAATTTCACAAATATCTCTATTAATTTCTTTTTCTCATCTCTAAACATACAGATCAACTCTAAATGTCAGCAGGTAGAATATGCAAACATGATAAAGCAATCTTGATCATTTGGTGTCATACAGCTCCTTTTCTCCCACAAAAAATAATGGGTATAAAGCAAGCTTAAACATTTCCATATATTATTATTATTATTATATGGTAGCTACATATTTGTTGTTATATACAGTTACTACAACTATTCAGAACATAGGTTAAAAATTGGGAATTAAGACTATATGGTTCATAAATACTCTAAATATTGAGCCAATGAAACATAAGTTAAAATCTGTGAAGTTGGGATGCCAGAAACATTGATTTCACTACCTGAAATATGCTGCTTTCCCTTGTAAAGTGAGAAATACTATCAACAAAAGCATTTCTGAGTTTCAACTTTTGAGAAAGTGAGATTTAAAATGCCCTTCAGATATCCAATAGGAGTCTTAACAGTAAAGAGGGTTAGCATGTCTAGAAATACTCATAAACTGGAAAAAGGCATAAAAATTCATCCTTTTTAGTCTCATTATGACGTGTTGGAGTGGAACTAAAAGACATATATTCTAAATAAGAGATTTAAAGTGCTGATCATACCAGATAACCATTTTCTCCTTTATTGCCTTATTGTTATGATTATTATGTTGTGAACAATACCTTACCCAAAGAAGATTTTTATGAATATTAATCAGGAACACAGGTCAGACATCATTTGTATAATACTGTTAAAGAATAAAAAGAATTTCAAATATGACAACAAAGGAATACAAATAATTTAAGTATGACAACATCTTACACTTCCTATCATCTTAGAATTTGTAAAATGCTTACAGTTTCTCATACTATTATCACAATTGCTGTTTAAAGAGATATGATATTGACAGGTTATGGATAATTACTTCCATTTTACAATAAGAAAAATGGTGAGATTAAAATACAATTTCATTGATTTTTTTTAACATATCAATTCAGAGATTTGGACTAGCTAAACAATGATGTAGGGCTGTGACTGACGCAGTGGCATGAAAGCTACATGACACAGATAGCAATACATGACCTAGAGAAAAATACAGGCTTTAAAGTGAGAGTTTGAATTTTTGAATTTCAGTGATCTGTGTTGTGTAAAAATATATTTAATCATTCAGTGTCTTTTTTCTCAGTAAAAGTCAGGTAATACACAATACCCCAAGGTTCTTCTGTGAGGATTTAATGAGAAAAAAACTATGTAAAATTCCATTCAATTTCTTAGCACATGATATAAAAAACTTAATCAACAGTTTTCCTTTGCCATTGCATTTATATTAACCACAACCACATGTATATTAACCATTTTTTCCAGTCCCACCCAAACGCACACACACACACACACACACACACACACACACACACTATTTAATCTTTTAAAAAACATTACACAAATAATTGAGATCTGTGATTGCTGTCTTTGTTATAAAAAGCTTTATCTTCTGATTTTCTAAAGAAAGCTTTCAAGCTATTATGTCAAACTTAAATCCACATCTCTTTTAGAAATGGACATGCTGTCTAATATTTAAAGAATAAATACATATATTTTCTTTCCTTCTAACAATGGATACTTAACATTGAAGAAATCCATTTTAAATACTGGAGAGTATTGCTCCTTCAACTCAGGATTAAAAATTAAATGTTATATGGCTTTAGAGTGGCCCACAATCTTTAAATTTTTCTTAAGGACTTCCACATAGGATTAGAACTGCACTTTCTTTGTTACCTTATGATCAAAAACATGAGTGAAAAGATCGGTAAGGGATCAGCTGATAATGATTTAAGTAACTTCTTCACAAGTAGCAACTCCATGTTGCTTTTACCTTATTTCTAACACCTATAAAAGATGTTAAAAGCCTGTCAACACTAGTTGAGAATTTATCCCAAGTATGTATTTATGAATTTTATATTGTGTAGACACTCAATCTTTGACAATCCAGAGGGATCTTTTTTTTTTTTTGAAAGAATAATAAATAGGCACAGCTGCCATGGGGACTGTATAGCAAGTAGACAGGTTTCTAAGATCAAGGTGTGGTTAAGGTCAATATCTCAATTACCCTTTGTCCTGTAAATGATTCTTTCCATGTATAAAGTGTCTTGTCAGGATAACATGATAGAAGATTGTGCACTTAGTGCCCAGGATCTATTTTTCTTTGGATTAACAGAGGGTTTTGCTTTCTTTCCTTCCTGCCAATCTTCCTTTCACAAGGACTAAATTGCCTAAATGGAGAGCAGGTTGTTAAATGTCTGAACTTTAAGATCCTAAAAGCACTGGTAGTTGGCCATATTGAAGGTCTGACAATGAATGGCCTTGTTTTTACTTAAACTCCTCCCCATTCAGATATTGACAATATAGAGAATGGGAATCTCCTGCTATTTCCTGCCACAGTTTATGTTCATTGGGAGAAATTAATATTTTTACAGAGCTTCTGTTTTTCATTTCTTTTCATCCTGACTTCTACTAAAGTATTCATTGGAATGGTAACTTCCACAATTCTAGTTACTATGAAAACAGAACTCTGAAGATGCTATCCTACAGTGTGTTTTTAGTTGCAGATCTACCTAGAGTGAATTGGGAAGACAGGATAAAAAGAAGCAGAGACTGGGAAAAGAAATACAAAGAAGACAGTATCATCTTCAACCTGGCTAAAACTGTATCTATGTGTGGTCCCCACATCCCTTTTGAAAGGCAACCACTGCAGCATATGTAATAGATTGGAGATTGGATTTTAACCCAGTTTCCAACATTTATTAGCTTTGTGACTTTGGTTTGAAGAAGTTACAAACTCAACTTTGCCTCCATTTCTGTATTTCCAAAATCAAGGTAATATAAATTAAATGTGTAGAGTGTGTGGGTAGCTAGCTAGAACATAGTAAACACTCAATAAATGTGCTAATATTGTCATGGCTCAGCATCTCTCAGATATGTGCCCTTGACAGACACCTTCAGGTCTAAGTCAAAATTTTTTTTTTTTTTTTTTGTGGTATGCGGGCCTCTCACCGCCGTGGCCTCTCCCGCTGCGGAGCACAGGCTCCGGACGTGCAGGATCAGCTGCCATGGCTCACGGGCCCAGCCACTCCACGGCATGTGGGATCCTCCCGGACTGGGGCACAAACCCGTGTCCCCTGCATCGGCAGGCGGACCCTCAACCAGTGCGCCACCAGGGAAGCCCCTAAGTCAGAATTTTTGGTCAGGTTTTTTTCTGATAGTAATTCTGTAGTGATTATATCATGCCCCAAATCTGACTGTAGCTAAAGGTATCAAAGTGCAATTTTCTTTTTCCCCCCTCTTAAAAGTTATATAAAAATCCAGAAGTGTGTATTTAAAGAGTTTAAGTAGAACTAGTGAAATTTTTGTAAATATTTTTATACTGTGGAAAATATTTCAAGTGGCTATTACTGAATTCCTAATTTTTCAAAAGCTTTCACTATTGCTTAAGTGCAGTTTTAAATGTGTGAGCCCAAAATATCAAAGCACAGGAGATATTGCAGAAAAAAAAAAAGGGAGAGAAATTCATTTTACAAAATACTATTTTGTGTTTTGGGGTAAAACATTTTCTGTTTGAAGTGACTAAGTCAGGCTTATAGCCTTCATTATTGTGCATGAAGTACCTAGTTGAAACGATTCCTGATAATGTGTTTAGCTATATATCAACACTATATTAATTGCTCATTTATATACTGCTGCCTAGTAAAACAGAAAACATGCTAATCACTAGTTTAAAGAATTCAGCTTATGCTTTGCAAGTATCATAATGTTAAGTTGATTCCAAATGATTAGAAAATGTAGAAATATTAAACATATCAGCCATCCTGCCTAAATTCTCACACGGGCACATGCACACACACGTGCACATGCATCCATACACACATTTTATATGTGTATATCTATATATGGTATATATTTGATATTTTAATGTTTTTTAGCCCAGTCCATGTGTGATACATATTTTGCATGGGACAGAATGAAGGGAGTTGTTCTTTTCTTCTCCCTTTATGTTTTTGATTCTGCTTTCCTAATTTGTTGAGAATATATTTTCTGTTTCCATTTTTTCTTAAGCACCCTCCAGTGTTTTCATTGTGTACCCTTCAGAATATTATCAAACAAGTAGATTTAAAGCTCTACTCTTATCTAGGCTTTTTGTCATAATGACTTAGAATTCCCACTTTATAATTATTTATACAATTAAGATCAATGTAACAAACAATGAGAAATGATGTGTAAAGTGTCTGGCACATATCAAGGACTCAGAAGTATAGGACTTCTCTCTTTCTATGTCACAACTCAACTATTGTTTTCTTCCTTCTCACCATCCCCCATTTACTAACATGAAAAGCTGTAGTCTGATATCTTATTTGGATTATTAAGAGACTTTCTCTAATTCCTTTACTGTAATTCATTTGATTATAAATTAATGTTAACTTATACGTCTTTCTTGTCTCATCTTCATCTCTGTTATAAAGATCCATTTATTGACGAAGAAAAAACCTTTTTTAAGAATTAAAAATTTTTACTGATCACTGGAGCAGAAGTTCACAAATCAAATTTTGAATGGATAATATATTTCTCACAAAAACTGTATACACAAAGAAAATATAATTCCTGAGAAATACTTAACAGTATATTTTTTATGAAAGCCCAACTTTCTCAAGTCAAGAAGGCTCTGAATATTCAGTCATAAAGTCTGCCAGTTTTGCTAGCCCAACTTAGCACACCACCTGCCAGGTGCACTAAATCAGCTTTACACAGCCTTACACAGAATCAGAATCTTCACTAGCCCTGGTCAGAAAACGAAGCATTTAATGAAATCCAAAATCATAAAGTAATGTAAAAGTACAAATTTCACATTTGCTCATAGGAAGCACAGGCTACTTCCCAGAAGTTTTCTGTATTGGCTTTCTTTCCTCCAATGGAACAATCCCAAGTCATTGCTTTCATTTTTTTGAATAAAAGATTTGGGAAAACTTATCTTGTAAACTTGTGAAGTGAAATTTGAGTTAATGAAACTATGTTTGAAAGAAGTTTGTTTGAATACCTTGCTGCTTGTATTCAGCTTTCTAACTTATAGAGGCACAAGTTCATGAACTTTTATTATGATACTTAAAAATAATTCTGTGAACATTCTGGAAGTCAACTTTACATATAACTACTTTTTTTATCAGCAAACTTATCAGTTTTACCCACTCCCTATGATTACAAAGGCCTAGTGCATTCATTTATAAACTTTCTATTTTGTTTCAATATCCAATTCCCCAACATCTAAAATACATCAAAACAGCAAAATAAGCATGTTGACTCTATTTGGAATGACCAAGGTAAGGATTATTTTAAGAGTACTAGCATACTCCATAATACGCTGAAAAGAAGTGCTGCTAGAAATAAAACTAAGATATATTGATCATTAGAAGTTCATTTAAAATAAAGAATAAAATGACCTTTAGTATATAATTGCTTCTAAGAAAAGATCAACTTAATGGTATATGTGGTGGTAGGTAAAGGTCATCTTTAACTGAAGTACTTGTTAGTACCATGATTGTATTAACTGTATTATGTTAACTTGATCATTTAACCTTGCACACTGTCCATGTGTTCAGTCCTTTGGCAATCCTTGCTATTCTTGCACTTTTATCCTTAGTGCTTCAGATTGGCATGCCTTTTCACTGTCTTTCTTTTCACCCAAACCATATTTGTTGGTCAGGGTTTAGCTCACAATCCACAATATGTTCCTTTAAAACTCCAGCCTGTTTCTATTTACATAGCTATGTGTCTGAAATCTTCTCCTTTTCTTCCTCTTTTCTTCTTTACCCCTCCTCATCCTCCTCTTCCTCCCTCTTCTTCATCTTTAATTAAACTTACTCATAATCAGCCTTGCAAAATCTAGATGTTGTTGCTGTTATTGTTTGGATTTTTTTCTTCCACAATTAGATTTTAAGCTGCTGAAGAGAAATATTATATCCTATAGTTTTAAAAATATAATTGTAAACTTGTAAGATCCTTTGGTAGTCAAGAAACATTGTGGAGCACATTAATCTATTGTTTCATTAGTATGTAAAGTGAAATAAATACGTGGATGAGCTTGAAATTTTATTTGCTAGAGAAGTCATAGGTGGATGGTGAGTGTGAGATAAAGAGCAAAATCAAAGATGTTCCCAAACCTGAGGAACTAAAGAGGTTGAAATATCCCTTTATTGACATTAGCATGTATGTGAAAAGTAGTTTTGGAGTAAAATTTAGAAGTTTTGACCTGAATATGATAAATTTAAAGTGTTGATTGGAGTAGGCTGGTTGTATATCAGTGAAGATTACAGAGGAGAGTTCATGTTAAAGATAAAAAGTGGGTATATCTCTCAAGGTTTAATTAGAGAAGCAAAACAATCAGCATAATTTATATTGTATGTATACACATAACACATTCATTCATTTGTTTGTTTTTGGTTACAGGAATTTGACTTTAAGCAATTTAGGAACTAGTTAAGTAGTCTCCTTAAGGCTCTTCTAATCAAGTGTGATGCTGGAAGTAAAAGTAAACAGGACAGGCAAGTCAAGAAGGGAAGCTGGATGTACAGTGGGGGAGAGCATGCAAGATCAAGCTGGAACCCATAAGGATAAGCTGGATTCCCATGCAGATGGACTGCAACTTGTCAGTTCTTGTTGCCTCTGACCTTGATGGAGGAGTGTAGAAATTGACTCCTTTGTGGTACTGATAAACACTCCTACTGAACCCAGGACTATGAGAAGCTAAGTAAGGATCCAGAGGAAAGTGAAGGCATTCCAGGCCCATCCACTGCCTCATGCCAATGAAGCCAGCAGATAAGCGACAATATGTGTGAGCTACTACATGGCCTCTACTCTATTTTTACCTTCCAAGTCTCCAACAAGATCTCTTGTGAAATGTCTGAGAAATCAAGATTTATTTGTTAAGGCAGGTAGCAGTACCTTAACTAAAATGAATGTTGATAGAGAGGAAGAGGTCCTTGCACTGATTGATCCTTTGGACACTGCAGACTTGTCACATGGGTTGTCGTCTGAAATTGTTTTTTAATTGAAAGACAGAGAGAGCATACTTAGCCATTTTGTTTATTAGAAATTATTTCAAAAATGCTTTCAGTGAGAATATGTTCAATGTCTACCCCCTATCATCTTTAGAAGACTTAAGATCACTTTCATATTTTTATTTAGAGCATTGAATAATGTCCAGTTATTTTTCCTTTGTTATAGAGAGATAAAACAGGAAAACTTATTTAAAATGCATGATATTAAGATAGGGAAATTATGATTATGTAAAAGAATTTTTTTTAAATTGCCTAGACGGTTAGGGCAATACTTTCTTAAAAGGTAAGTAGAATTTAAATACACAAGCAAAGCTCTGCTCTGGACAAGTCATTCAGTGTCATGAGAAGGAGAGTGAAAATCTGAAAGATTTATAGTCTGATGGGAATTGAATTTTATCTATGAAATGATAATTATGTTAAGCATGGAAAAGAACAGATCCAGAATTTAGGAATTTACCTGCTTTGGGATGTCGGCCCCTTAGTCTACTACTTATTCTAGATGCGAGTGTTTTTGATAATCTTACCACCTCTCTCCTCATGGATTTACTCCAGGAAAAGGATCCTTCCTATCTCTATTAGATACTCATCCTCTTTCAATTTCTTGTGTATGTATCCATTTCAATAACAACCAAAACTACATAGAACAAATTTCTCTATGCTACTGACCCTCAAACTGCCTTTCTCTTTTACCTCTCATTCAAATTTGTATAGAAAATATATTCTATATTTTATGAGTCCAGTTTCCTGGATCTCATTTGCTACTGACATTTTAAATCCAACAATTCCTCCATGCCTGAATTAAAAATGTTATCTCTAAAGAAATTAAAAGTCTCCAAGGTACTAAATTTAATGAAAATCATTTCTGGCCTTGTAAGACTGTATCACTCTATGGTGCCATCAATGCTGCTGAGCTCTAGCCCCTTGGAGGGCTACACTCCCTTTATTCGCTCAGATTATCCTGGTGCCTCTTAGACAATTTTGTATCATTTTCTTTTCTGCTTTTACTCTGTGTGCATCATAAACTCATAATCTCTATTTCTTGTTCTCACCTCACCATGTGCTTTACACATACGTATTCAACTATATTCTTGACATCCTCTCATGGGCATCCAGGAGCTACCTAGCTCTTAGGTACCTAGCTACCTAGCAAAGAATTACTATATGCCAAAATGAATCAGCTATCTCTTTCAATGTTGGCTTAACTCAGTTTGTTTCTCCCCCCCAATCCCACTACTATTGACTGGAGAACCCTAATTCATCTTTTTTTTTTTTTTTTTTTTTGGTACGCGGGCCTCTCACTGCTGTGGCCTCTCCCGTTGCGGAGCACAGGCTCCGGACGCGCAGGCTCACGGACCCAGCCGCTTCATGGCATGTGGGATCTTCCTGGACCGGGGCTCAAATCCGCATCCCCTACATCAGCAGGCGGACTCTCAACCACTGCGCCACCAGGGAAGCCCCCTAATTCATCTTTGACTGTATCTTCATTCTTATCAGCATATAAATCAACCCAATAAATACCTACTACTCTTATTTTATAGAAATTAATAACTATAAGGACAGATAAAGCTAGTTATCAAGTCAAGTAGACTTGGATATAAAATTGAGCTCTACCATTTAGAGACTGTATGATATTAGTCACACTCCTAAACATCTCTGTGATGGTTAATTTTATGGGTCAACTTGACTGGGCCATAGGGTGCCCAGATATTTGGCCAAACATTATTCTGGGTGTGTCTGTAAGGGTGTTTCTGGATGAGATTAACATTTGAATCAGTAGACTGAGTAGAGCAGATTGCCCTCCAGAATGTGGATGGGCTTCATCCAAACAGTTGAAGGCCCAGATAGAACAAAAATGCCAAGTAAGAGAGAATTTCTGCTGCCTGTCTGCCTGACTGGCTTTGAGTGAAGACACCATTTTTTTCTTGCCTTTGAACTTGAACTGAATCATTGGCTCTCAAGCCTACTGGCTTTCATACTGGAACTATACCATCTGTTCTCCTGGGTCTTCAACCTCCTGAAGATCTTGGGACTTGTCCATAATCACATGAACTGATTTCTTAAACTCTATAGATAGCTAGATAGATAACTAGATATATGATAGTAAGACAGGTGATAGATAGATAGACAGATAGACAATCTCCTATTGGTTCTGTTTCTCTGGAGAACCTTGACTAATACAGTCTCCAAGCTGCACTTTGTTCTTTTACAATGGGAAATAATAATAATTCATAGCTCATAGGGTAGATTCAGTGACTCTATACGTATAAAGTTTTAGTAAAACTGGCTCAAAAATTGTTGGTGTTTTCCAATTATAATTTAAAAAATTTTTATGCAAAGTCTCATGAATTTTTATCTTAGGCTATTAGGAACTCTTGACTAATTTCTCTGCCTAAAATGTGCTCCCCTCTGAAAAAACAGTTTCCACACAGTTATATTAGATCAAATATTCAGTTCTATTTATGAAATGCTACAAGTTAAAGTGCTTCATTTGTGTAATAGTCAAATAAATTTATGATTCCATAAAGGTATAATACTCTAAGTCATATGGCCTCTTCCTTCATGCCCAACATCATCTCTTGCCCACAGCTGGAATGGCAGACCTTGAATTTGAACCCAAGTAGATTGGCCCCAGAATCTTCATTTCTAATTGCTCCACTCTGCATCCCCTCAACTATACGTTGACTTGTAAATCACACTCATTTAATTCCCTGTCTACACCAGATGGAATACTCTTTTGGAAAAAAAAAATAAGTAAATTGACTAAAAAGATATTTTATTTGCAGATTTACCTAGTTCTTGCTTAGTTTAGAAAGACTGTAGGTTTGAGTTTCCAAGACATAGTAACAGAATCCTCAATGGGAAAGAGTTTATTTGTTCTGTCCAATAGATAAAATAACCTATAAAAGTGTCAGGCACATAGAAGGCACTAAAAAATATGTGTTGAATAAACTAATAAATTAAGGAGTAATAAATTCTAGAGTGATTGAAAATAGAGCTCATCTGACAAAATTAAGTTTCTTAACTTCAAAATATATTATGAAGGAATTTAAAAATGTTGTGGACTTAGATTTGTTTTAAGTATAATACTCTTAAATGGAGCCTGAGTTCATTCATCATTTGTTTTCCTATAGTACTACATGATTCAGCGATTTGTATTGGTGGTTTCCATTCTAGGAATATAGATAGAAAATAAGGACGTTTTTCTTCTAACCATATCCCTCTAAATTAAATATAGATATATTTGTCTATACTAAAAATATTAAAAATATAAGCGTCACTTTTATCAAATGAATTTAAGTTTCCAAACTCATTCTAGGTTCTTCACACACTAAAGGGAGAAACTTTCTTGTGTTGGATGAGTCAACACCGGTAAGAGCCATTAGCAAAGCCTCTAATATGTTGAGGATCAAAACTCGGATAACAAGCTTCTGGAACGTGAAGGTGGGAGAGGGCATTATCCCTTAAAATGATCTTGGGATTTTAGAAATGTGCTTTTATTATACTCTTTGAGTTTTCTAGATAGATGGGACAAACTGTTCTTATAAAATGGAAACTGGGCTTGGAAGATGAATTGACTCTACTTTAAATCGCTTTCACTCTATGACCTTGGCAATGAAAAGACCCACTCCAGTGATGTAATGTTTAAGGTTCCCCCAGCTCTGATGTTCTATGAAATAAATAAGATTCTAGCTTTTCAGCAACAGAAAATCATTAGATATCTTACATGTGTGACTGATTTGTGTGCCTATGTAAATGCATATGTATAAGTTTAGATAGGAAGTAGATTAGTGTTTGACTGCAGGGTTTTTTATCTTCTGCAATCTACCTTTTATTGCCAAAATAAACAAAAAGAGATTTAATGTATTCTACTGAATTCCAAGTAACATATTGATTTTTTTTCATAACTTCTAAATAACACTGTTGTTCAGTATAAAAAATAGCCAATATTTGTTACTCTGCTTTTTTTTTTTTTTTTGGTACGCGGGCCTCTCACTGCTGTGGCCTCTCCCATTGCAGAGCACAGGCTCCGGACGCACAGGCTCAGCGGCCATGGCTCACGGACCCAGCCGCTCCACAGCATGTGGGATCTTCCCGGACCGGGGCATGAACCCGTGTCCCCTGCATCGGCAGGTGGACTCTCAACCACTGTGCCACCAGGGAAGCCCATACTCTGCATTTTGATATTATTGTTTGTATCCATTTGTAAACCAAATAAACTGTCATATGTCAAGTGTGACATTAATACATCAATATAATTCAAGTTCTGCCTCTGTTCTTTCTTTTTTGCAGGAGATTAAGAAACTACTTCATTAAATAAATGGAGTTCATTCAAAGAATGAGGACAGGAATCAGGATTACCTGGTTAACAAAAATAAGGTACCTGGTTTTTAACCCTTTTTTTTTTTTTTAAGGAAATGGGAGCAAAAATAGACCCTACTATTATAGAAAAAAAATGTAAGAAAATTTTGGAGGTGGATACAGAATCAATCAACATTTGATGAATAATTGCAAATCTGCAGTCAAAATTAGATGGCATTATGTGAAAACCAATAGGAAGGCCATGCAATGTGTCAAAAATTGATATTATTCTATGCTATATAATTGTTATTAATCAATATAAGCATATTACAACCGTTTTCATGCAATTACCAGGGTGTATACCAAGGCCAAGGTCTGTTCTAGGTGTCCCTAAGATTTGGAGACATTTAGCAAATAGCAGTGTAAACAATAATGAGTTTATCAGTAGATGATGCCCACATTGTTTTTTTTCTGGGCCCCTAGAGACTTTATCTATTAAGTCCCAGTTTTACAAATATTAACTTTATTAATTCTAATATTAATTCAAGTTATTTATTGTTATTTATAAACTTCATAAGTCTTTCTGAAATTCTTCACATTGCAAAATAGTAATTCTCAAAAACAAAAACATACAAAAACCAGAAATAAAACAAATCAAAATAAAACTAGAATTCACCAAACCTAAACAATGGTAAAAAGAAATCAAATGTCCCACTATACAATTCATTACCATAATAATCCATGCTTTAATTTATCTGTTATCTGACATAAAACTGTCCGATAATGGCTTAGATCTTTATTTATGTAGATATGTATATATATATATATATATATATATATATATATATATATATATACACATATCAGGTCTTAGAACATAGACCATATTTCTATTCAGTATACTCTTTTCTAAAAGAAAGTCTCGTGGAAAAGTTTAACAAAGTCATAAAATAATTGTTCCACAAATATGGAAACAAGCAAGAAGAATAACGGGACATGGATACAATGGTATTAGTTATAAAAGTGCAACAGCCTCCTTTAGGACATTTTCTTTTGAGCATCTATGCCAGAATAACCTTGATGTCAGAGGACAGTTTGAGTAGGCTAAAAGGGTTAAAATAATTTCCCCTCTGCAAAATTCTATTGACCACATAAATATATTTGGCTTTTCATTACTTCTGTGACTTCTTTTTACTACCTCTTCATAATTTTAAACTCAAGTAAGGGGTGTGTGTGTGTGTGTGTGTGTGTGTGTGTGTGTGTTCCTAAGTATAGATATCAAAATTTATTTCAGATCTAGCCTCATCCCACTTAACAGTGCTATTTCCATTTTGGAATAAGTTCCAATAGACAACAAGTTCCATTTATGCTGCAAAATAAAACATCTAGAGACATCGTTGATTTGGTAACCTAAATCTTAGTTGCCAGTTAAGAAGAGGATTTAAATGCTAAAAAGATAAATTATAAAAACATGAAGATATGCTTTTGCTCAAGCATTATTAACACCAGCCAATTGGAAGAAAAAACAATTATTATAGTAAGAAAAAGTATATAATATGCCACTGAGGGGATGTTATGGGGAAAGATGTGCTAAGGTCTGAATATTCAAGGCTCCTGAAAATTCGTTCCTTGAAATCCTAACCCCCAAAGGTGATGGTAATGGTAGGTGAGGCCCTTGGGAGGCTATTAGGTCATGAGGGTGGAGCTCTCATAAATGGGATTAGTGCTTTAAATAAAAATATTCTACAGATTTCCCTTGCCCCTTCCACCTTGTGAGGACTCAGTGGAAATGTGCTGGCTATGAACCAGGAAGAGGGCCCTCAACCTGCCAATCTGCCACCTTGATCTTGGATTTTTCACCCTCTAGAACTGTGAGAAAATAATTCCTGTGGTTTATAAGCTATCCAGTCTGTGGTATTTCTTTATAGTAACCCAAATGGACTAAGACAAGGTGGAAAATGCTTTCCAAGGTGTCCTTGTAAACTTCTAGAAGACATGGGTCTTCTAAATATAAATATAATTATTATTTATATTATTTAAAAGGCAATAGAAAACCACAAGTACCTCTGCATATTTTATCTCTCTCTTGAACTCATGACCTATTAATACATCTGGTTACCTCAAGGATATTTCTTTAAACATAGCCTAACCATATCTCAAAATCATTATAATTTCAACCAAATTGAAATTATAATATTATAAATATTTCAAACCAAATTGTTCCATGTCCTCCCCATCTTTTTAGGTAAACTTGCAAAACATATGTCAATCAAGATCCTTTTATAACTAAGAAAAAGTTGATCACCAAATACTTTCATTCCTACCTCCTTGAAATTGTTCTCTTTTTCTGTTCTCAGTCTTAGGAGTAAGCCACAATATATAATATTATTATTTCTTCCTGATATTTAAACCTTGAATCAGTTTCCTCTAAAGATTCTTCCACATCTGCAGTAAATTTATCTGTGAAAAATACAAAGAAAATCATATTATTTTCTGCTCCAATACCATTCTTATAACTCTAGTAAAAACAGATTTAGTTCAAATTTCCTTACATAAATTCAAGACAGTCCACATTCTGCTGTATCCTCAACTTCTATAGCACTAAAATATCCTCTTCATCTGTCAAAACACAATCAAATGTGTTTTTGTTATTTCTGTGATAGATAGAATATCCCCCTAAGTATTGGTTTGGCCAAAAATTTCGTTCAGGCTTTTCCGTAAGATGTTATGGAAAAACCCAAACGAACTTTTTGGCCAGCCCAATATACCCATGCCCTAATCCCTGCAACCAAAGAATATGTTATGCTACATGGCAAAAGGTTTTACAAATGCACTTAATGTTTACAGACCTTAAAATAGATTATTCTGTATTATTTGGGTGCGTACACTATGATAACATGAGCCCTTAAAAGATAAGCACGTCTCCACCTGGGATTGGAGAGAGATGGCACAAGAATAAGTCAGAGGGATTGAAAGCACAATGACTCAATTCCTTGTTGCTGGAGGGATCCACATAGAAAGTATAAGGAACACGTTTGGCCTCTAGGAGCAAAACCTGGTCTCAAATAACAGCCTGCAAGGAAACAGGGACTTCAATCTGACAACTACAAAAAAACTGAATTCAGTGAAAAACCTGCATGAGCTTAGAAACAGATCCTTCCTCAACGTCTAATAGGAACCCCCGACCTGTGGTTAATTTGGTTTTGGCTTTATAATACCTGGAGCAGAGAAACCAACTAAACCCACCTGGACTTCTGAACTGTAGACCTGTGAGATAAAAAAATAGATGTTATTGGTCCCTGAGTTTGTGGGAATTTGTTATAGAAGCAATAGAAAACTAAAATAAAGCCTCCCTTTGAAATAAACATTATCCCTTAAAAGAAACATTTCATCCTACTTTTTCTTACACAACATATTAATGTATATGTTGCATTATGGTAATTTGTATATATTTTTGCTCTTAGGAAATATAAATGCTTTGCTACAGATGTTCTTTGAGCTACTTAGTATTCCAGCCTTCCTAAACCCACCAACATGGGATGCACGGCAGATTTGATTTCCAAAGGTAACCACAACAGTATCTCCCATTCCATATGTGCTGCTACAATGTGATTTGCCATTCCTCCAGCAAGAGATAGAGCTTAATTTTCTAACCACTTAAAACTGGGTGGGTTCTGTGACTGTACTGACAAAAAAATAAAGAAAGAAAGAAAAAAATAAAGGGCAGGCGTGATTCTGTGTTAGTTCTAGGTGTCCTCCTTAACTGACCTGTTAACTTCTACTTCCTCTCTCTTGGAAGCCAGCCACCATAAAAGCAATGTAACTACCCTGGGATCACCAAGTTGTGAGAAACATTAGAAATCCCAGCATATACAAAGACCCTGGAAGATGAGACATCATAACTATGGGATTTAATTTACAGAGAGAGAAGAGAGACTAACAAATACTGAGGCAACAGATATGTGAATGGAGAAGCCGTCTTGAAAGGCATCCTTCAGTCACAACTACTCCAGCTGATACCAAAAGGATCACAGATAAACTACTCAGGTTAGCCCTTTCCAAATTCCTTAACCTCAAATTGTGAGCAAATTAAAATGACTGTTTATGCCACTAGGTTTTGGGGCACTTTGTTACACAGCCATAGATAACTGAAATAAGTTGATCAGTTAAAAAAAATTTCTGATCATTAAAAAATAATAATGATTATCAATTCTCTAATTCTACCGTCAAAGCAGATACATTCTTGGTCTTGTAAGTATATATTGAAGAGTTTGGCTCCTGGCCAAAAATCCTGTGAGTGATTTTTTTTTTTTTTTTTTTTTTTTTTTTTTTCAGACCTAACTATAGATCATTACAAAGTCTTCACCCGGCAGCATCATAGAGGAAAGCTGCCCTCCCCACACTGGCTTGTTGCACAGTCAGTGCACTGCAGTCTCTGAAGGGAGGTGCAGTCAAGGACTCAGACCTCTTGGGGAGCCGTACTCTCACGCATATCTGCATTCTTAACCCAGTTGCATTAATCAGAAGCCTCTTTATCTGGGGCCTGTGGCCAACAACTTCCTCAGGTGCCTCTGCTGAGGCCTTCTAACAAGGGGAGAGGGGAGGGAAAACTTGAAGACACTTTTCTCCATTCTGACTCAGTTCTCAGTACTTTTTCACTCTTAGACATTCCCTCTCCCTCGCCCCTGGCCCCTGCGTTCATAAAACTATAGGAACCTTTTGTTCCAGGCTCCCTCACTGGTGATGTCATGCCCATGACTGGGCTGATCCAACGGACCTTCAGCAGGGGGAAAGTGGAAGAGGAGGAGTCGTGCTTTCTTTGGTTTAACCTCCTGCTTAAAATATCACAGTAAGTGATTAAAGGCTTGACTGTTACTCTCATTTTGGCTTGTTGTTTTAATTGACAGCTGACAACTCATGTCTTTCTCTCCAGCTCGGCTGAGGCCCTGACATACGTTGTTAGTGAATATAGCTGTTTGTTTTTGTCAGGATATACTGTTTTATGTTATGATGTTTTATATTGAAATACCAACCCCTAAATCTCAGTAGCCAAAACAGCAAAAGATTACTCCTCACCCAGTTAACACATCCTTCATGGGGTGTCAGATCACTGCTCAACACAGTCCCTGAGGGACCTGAATTGACAGAAGAGCTACCATTTTAGCTTTGCTGGTTACTAAGTGACAGGCAAAGTATGTCCTGGAGGATCTTGCATTAGCAATTAAATACTGTGGCCCAAAATTGGCACTTATCTCTTCTGCTCACACTCAGTCTTACTTAGTCACAAGGCTCCATTCAACTCTAAAGGGGCCAAGGAGTACAATAATAATATCATATTTCTGGAGTCTGGAAGTCAGAAATATTTGGCAGGCAATTGTTAAAACTACCTCTCTGAAAATAGCTTTCTTGTTAATATCCATTCCCTTCCCTTAGAAGGTGTATCGCCTGTTTCCAGGAACTCTACAAATTATTCAAAGTGAGGTTCCATAGGTTCTAGTGAGTTATTTTCTGATTAAATATTCATTCCCAAGTCTCAATGCTCATGTTAAAACTGTGTGATTACTGGGACTTCTCTGGTGGCGCAGTGGTTAAGGATCTGCCTGACAATGCAGAGGACACAGGTTTGTAGCCCTGAGCCAGGAAGATCCTACATGCTGTGGAACAACTAAGCCCATGTGCCACAACTGCTGAGCCGGTGCCCTACAGCCTTTGAGCCACAACTACTGAAGCCCATGCTCCTAGAGCCAGTGCTCCACAACAAGAGAAGCCACCGCGATGAGAAGCCCATGTACTGCAATGAAGACACAATACAGCCAAAAATAAATAAATAAATAATTTTTAAAAACCCCAACTGTGTGATTAGTAAGGAGTCATGATCATGCAGTTGAGAGGGAAAGCTTGTTCAGAGTTTCTTGTTTGCAAAGAATGAAGTCAAAGCCATTTCCTCTTTTCTGTTCACAGTTACGTGGTAGACGTTTAAGATCCTTAGCTAGAGCATCTGATTGACTAAGTGTTAATTATGTCCTGGAAGTGGAGGAAAAGGTTGGAAAAACGTTGATCCAATAGAAGAACCTTCTGGGGACTCCCCTAAGGTTTTGTACTGTAAGGACAGGCATCAAGATTTACAACTCTATCAGGGTTACAGAAATTGGGAAGCAGTGATTTTCCAAAAGGAAATTAGAGTTAGAAATGAGAACTGAAAGACAGCAAATATCAACTATTGCTAGGGAATAAAATTTGCTCAAGGCCAATTTTTACTGACAATTACAAGTTATCCCTGATTCATTTACTGAAAACAGTGCATTCTAAGACAAAACATATTTAGCATGACCTTCCTTTTTCCTTTTCTCAAGGTGAAATGAACAAACTAATAGTCTACAGAAAATTCTCCATATCCTTGAAGGCAGAGACTGCCTTGCTCATTTGGGAATGTCCCCTGTGACTTGCTCCCTGACTAAATGCCTGAGCCAAAGTCGCTTCCTATGATGACAACAGGTTATTGGCAAATCTCCAGAGAAATATCATCACATTGAAGTTGATACTAAATTAGAACAATGCTATTTGGCTTGATAGGAGTTGAAGCCATTTTTCTGTCATATAATAGATCCCATATCAGTACCCTTCAAGAAACTGCCCTGAAAGCATCAACTATATTATTCTTTCAGAAAATTGGTCAGATAAAGGAACTCTTTAAAAATAAAAGAGAAGATTATTTTTTCATTTAGAACATAATGTAAATCCATGTCATTTAAAAAATGTTAATTTGGTTAAGAAGAATGCATCCTACATTGAACAGAATCCATGAATGAGTATAATTGGGGAGCATTAAATTCAGTGATTATGGCAGAATACTGATTTAGAACACAGCTACTGGGTCAAGTGGGATCAAGGGGCCACAGAGTCCCTTAGAACCATAGAAGTCCTCTGAAACCTGCTGTTCTTTTCCCCATAATAACTTGAGCGATTATAAAGGGAAGACACTGGTTACTGGAGGATGCTATAGCTTAAAGGCAAACCAGTCCTGACTCTTTTGGGATGATTTACCTGCTTTTTGGTTTCTTTGGTTTGTTCATTGATTTTAATCTATAGCAAAAGAATCATTTTGTTTGTGGATAAATATCATAAGCAAGCAACATGAGGCCAGCCATACCACAATGAATGAGCTTAAATACTAATTTAATATAGTAAACTAGATCTGACGTAGACCTCATTGAAAATTCTCACCTTTGTTATTGTTCCCAAATGCTTTAGTAAATTGCCAAAATCCCATGAAAAGTAAATAAATAATAAGCTTATGATCTGAATGTAGATCTTCTGGAAACTAATCTAGATCTCTAAATAAGTAAAACTTGCAAAGCGTTGTTACAACTGCTTTGTTAAAACATTTATGGTGTAGATTTTGAAGGTGAACAATATTTAACACTTGCAAAGAATAATCAGATTAATATAAAAAATAAAAATTTGAAGCAGTTGAGTAGGTCACTTGACCTAACCAAGTCTCAGTTGCCCTCCTACTAAAAGAGGTGGAAAGAAATAGAGTTATATGTGTTATAGCATCTGTTACAATAGCTGTCACAGAGCAGATCATCAATAAAGCTGTATTGCCTTCCCTGCCTTTTCCTGCTCTCTCTTCCTTAATCTTTATTTCATTCTCATTTCCCCTTTCTTCCTTTCCTTATCTTTCCTTTCCTTTTCCAACTTTTATGTTCCTTGCTTTCCTTTTCATAAATTATTATGTTTAATTTCAAAGACTTAATACTCTAGAAAAAAATCAGTCACTCAGTAAAAGGAGAAAATACTCAAAGCTGACCAATTTTGTAAAATAGGAGTTTTATTTTTAAAATTGTCGTTGTTACTGCTTTATACAGACATTTGAAATAATATGTTCTAAAACATTCTTTATTTGTTCTCTGATTTAATCCATCAACAAACATTTTTGGGGGACCTTTTGTAACCTTGAGTATGGTCAGTGAGTGTTAATTAACTGCAAATATTTTAGTGTAAATGCCAGTGCAATCTATTTCATTCTTAATCTACATGAAAATAATTTCTCTGTTGCTAAGTTTAAACATATTGCATGCATTTTAAATCATTTTTAAATTAAAATGTCTCCCAATTTAAATAGAGTTCATTAAATTATCATGTTGTCCACTAGATTAATATTGAATATGCTAAGTCATATTGCCCAGGTTAAAACAGATATCTATACTAAAGTTAACATTATACAAGCAGTAATATTTCCTAAATTCTATAGCTGATGGAACTTTTTTTTTTTTTTGATGGAACTCTTATTCATCACTAGATGGCACTCTAAATTTAGACTGTGATATAGGTTTTTTCAACTAGAAGTACATTACTTGTATTTTATAAAGAAATTCATCATATGAAATAAACAAATTCATGAAGAATTCATCATATGAAATAAACAAATTATCGACCCCTCTCCCCATATACAAAGTGAGATTTCCCCTACTACCTGTTGGTGATGACTAAGAAAACCTGCAATACTTAATTAAAACAATATAAAAAATTTTGCCAATATAATATGATAAAAAGACTGAACTAAAAAGAGAATATGAAGGTTATTTTAAAATGTTTCTCATAAATTTTTCAAACCTTATGTTTAAATTTTTAATTTTAGGGTTTAATTTATATGTATATATCCAATAATATAGAAAATTTTAAAGTATCTTAATTTATGTATAAAGAGATTACTACCTTTGAAAAAGCTGCCTTACTTCTTAAAAACTAATTTTTTTATTCATATGTAGATATACAAATAGGGTGGATACAGTAAAAATGAAAATTTTACTATGGTTAAAATATGTTTTCCTAATCAAATATAATTGTGGGCTGCCCCAAACAGACAATGATAACTTATGTGATTCCTGTTTCCTCACATGATATAAGTTCATCAAGTTCTTAATTTCTCTAGAGATATTTTAGCTTCATAAAAATACTAAGTTCTTTCTTGTCTTATTCTCATATGTAAGTGATGACTTCCCATATAAAGTGACAAGAATGAACCTTTGGAAGCACGATCGTGATCATTTGAAAAGTAACCAGCCAATGATCTTATGATCCTGGTGTAATTGAAACCGTCAACTATTCTCCCAGGTACAGCGGCCCTGATGGTTAGCATAAGGGGCGATGAGGTTTCCCGGCCTCACATTCAGGCTGTCAATTAGACCACATGAAGGCACACTTCTAGCAGGGCTAATGCCGCTGCTAGAGAAAACGGGCATTTGAAGATAGCCGATACTTACTTAGAAATTTCTGTATTAGAAGCCAACATTTTCCATGGATGAAAGTCAATAATTTATCTCTGACTTTTTGCTAAGGTCACCACTCCAATTACAATGTAAAAACGCATGAATTACGAATGGTTTTGGCTTTGCTAATGACTACAGATTTTTTTTTTTTTCTTTTCCTGACTGCACACTAAAGATCAACTTTTTAATTCTCTGGGTCAGATAAATGGGAAATGACTATTATATTCTTCCTTTCCTCATTAGAGAATGAGATCTTTGAATAAAATCCCTTTTGAACAAATGGGAAAAAAAAAAAAAAGTAGAGCTCTGTTGCATTGCAACAAAGTTTCTTTTTCACTAAGTTTCTACATTGTGAGAGGAAGGGGGAAATCCATCACTGTGAACACTGATAAATGGGTGGAGTTTTAATATTCATATTTCTGATTCAATTACTGTTAATGTGATATAAAAGGAGAAGGCAAACTATTATGTTACTTTGAGATATATGAAATACATATATATTACCTAAGGGGGATAAAATATTCTTAGAATTGTTATTGTCTTTAAATACTCCAAAAATGTTCTGATGCATTATGAAATATAAAGAAAATGAATTTATTTTAAATTTTCACTTCATTTGAAGTTAAAAGTTATCTTTGTTAATACTGATTTGTTATGGATATACAAAAGGAGATCAAGAATTCAGGGAAATGTATTATATACATTGCTTGTGAAGACAAAATTGAAAACAAATATTTACTAACCAATATTAAATTTACCAAGATTTGATGTGGGATGCAATAAAAGGGCTATAAAATTAAAATGCTTTGGTAAAAAATAAATTATATTATTCAAATGGTCACAAATTAAGAGAAATAAAGAGTTGTGTCAGAAGGTGGAACTTTAGGAAATATACCTAAAACAAGCACAAACTTTGGCCCCAAATTATTCACAGAAATCAGATTGGAAGCTACCAATGCCTAATTCAAGGCATCAATGTATCGGAAGTCTCTCTAATAAACTCAGGTACATTTGTCAAAAGAATGAGGGACTTGGAATTAGGCAACCTGGATTTGAATCCTAACTTTGTTCTTTCTAGCTTTGGGAACTTGGAAAAACAATTTAATGTATTTAAGCCTAGGCTTCCTTGTCCTAATATAAGAAAAAATACCACCTAAACAACCCTACTGTCAATTGCCTATTTGGCAGAAGATCTAGAACTGAAATGTCTGGAAACCATGACCAAGCATTCATTTTATAGATTAGCTTCTTCTGGACATAACTGCTTATTTTTATGGTCTTTCCTCAAATTCCAGCTCAGCTGTATCATTGATTCTTCCAAACTCTGTCAATTAGTAGGATTTAAAACATCACCACAGATTTTCTTAAAATTGAGTGGAAACGTGTATTTGAATTATTTTAAAATGCAGCAAGTAACTCTATTTATTACATAAGGTTCTGCTTATTCCAAAATGTGTTTGAGGCAGCTACATATAACTTTTACTCTAAAATACACTTGGTTAAATACACTTGGTTAAAATATACTTGGTTAATGTGCTTGGTAACGTGGTTCACTTACCATTATCTTTAGCAACCCAGGAGGTTACCAACTTTAGGTTACTTTTTTTTTTTAATTAAGAAATACAAAAACTAAAATAAAAAACAATGTAAATTATTAAAAAAAGAGAATATGAGAATAAAGTAAGAATATATTTATTCTAAGTATTTAAATATGAAAAGAATACTGGGGCTCACACTAATCTGATTCTACTTCTTGATGGTATCTTCTAAGTTTTGCTGATCAAAATATTGGTTCACAGACCTGCAGCATCCACACCAACTGGGAACTTGTAAGAAATGCACATTTTTCAGGTCCCAAACCATACCTACTGCATTTTATTTATTTATTTATTTTAATATTTATTTATTTGGTTGTGCCAGGTCTTAGTTGTGGCAGGTGGGCCCCTTAGTTGCAGCTCACGGGCTCCTTAGTTGTGGCATGAGAACTCTTAGTTGTGGCATGCATGTGGGATCTAGTTCCCTAGACCAGGGATTGAACCTGGGCCCCCTACATTGGGAGCGTCGAGTCTCAACCACTGCGCCACCAGGGAGGTACATTTTACCCCTAGTGCATTTGAGCATCCTCTCCAGTTGATTCATAAATACAAGGTTTGAAAAGCATTGCTATTTATGTAATTTACATAGATTTATAAACTGAACAAACTGTCCTTCCATTATTTTACATCTTTGTCATGATTTCATTGTTTCAAATGGCCCATGGAGTGCAATAAACTGCCAGGCAAAAAATGTTTATGCCATAGTAACTTTAGCCAGCTTTTCTACAGAAGTAGAAAGTTGGAGCTTATGTAGTTCCATTATTTTCAGGATGTTAATCAATTAGACAAGTTGAAAAATGCCTTTCCATACAGAGAGAAAAAAAATGGTTTAACTACTGATTTTCCTGAAGTGAAAAGTCATTGAGTCCATACTAGTTACATCTCTGTATATCAGTCTGTTCCTTCCTGAACCAGTGTTTTCTAAATATATGTAAGAACAATCATCTTTACTCTGTCCCTTTTCAACCATTTTTCTTTTCTTTTTATCCTCCAACATGCAAATACCTACAATATGGTCAAGGAGCAATAATGGATAAAGAGAATAATCTCCAAAAATGTTTCATTTCTTCCTAGATTAAAAGCCATCTTTGGTTTGATTCTTAGGCCAAATAATCACAATCATCATCCCTGCAAATACTTGTGCTTAATGTAAAATGACATTTCCAATTGACTCCTCAGTGGGTTATATTTTAAAACACAGTTAACACTCAATGTTTGATAGCCATCTTCTCTGCCTCTTATAGAAAAATTGCATTGTTATGCTAAATTTAAATTTGTTTTGGACTGTAGAGCATCCAGTGTTACTAACAACAACAATGGCTTATAACATAAAACACTTTTTAAGCTATTATTATTAGGCATAGTGATTATCAATTTACTTCCATTGCACTGTAAAATAGTTATGATTATTATCCCCATTTTATAGATGAGAAAACAAAAATTCAGAGAAGTGAAGTGACTTTCCCAAAACTTGACTCTTTGCAGATCCCTCTAACTTTAAAAGCCTTGCTAATAATTGTACTATGCCTTACCTCAACTGGAGAATTCATATCTTAAAAGGAAAAAAATATGTATCTTTCTGTATTTCCCTCAGGGCTTAAACATAGAGAACATGAAACAACTATTTGTGACTGTTCAAAAGGCTTTGTCTCAAAATATATTGGTTTGGAATTTTTATAAATAAAAAAGCATGTATGGAATTATTAGATAAATGAATCGTGTACATAAATTTTGTAAAGTCCCTATACGCATTTATCGTTTGTCCAAATGTTTTTCCTTTCATGATTCAAGTTTCCAAACAATAGTTTTTCCTTCTGCAAGCAGTGAACTAGTCCTTCTCTTTAGTCAATTATGTATAACACAATGAAAAGAACCGAGAATAGATGGTTAATATAAATTATCAAAATAGATCTAGGCTAACTTATCTAAAATAGCACCAGTGCTGCACATTTAATGCATCACAGTAGATTCATTATAAATACTTTGTTTCACCAACAGAACTAGAAGGAAATATATTATTAATTTTTATTATCTATTCAACTATAATTTGCAAAGAAAGCAGTAATAAACAATTTTTCTCATGTATGCGCAGACTGAGAATTACCTTTTTATATATCAGTACTTATGTTAATTTACTACTTTTGTTTAAAGTTTTATTATTATAAAAGTATATATAAAAATAATTTCACATAGCAATGTCATACAAATGAGAGTATAATCAACAGACAAATTTGAAGAAAAATTTCAAAGGTGCTTATAAATTATCACCTACATTATGCTCATAGAAAATTATATTTATGATTGCTTATTTTTTCTAGTATAAGAAAATCTTCCAAAGAGGGGTGACACAATAAAAATTCATTTTTTTCTAGTACATAGTATACTACTGCCTTTAGAAAAGAACTGGTTTAATATTCAGGAAATGATTTTAGATGTTAGTATTAAGTGCAATTGGAAATTCAAAATGACTTTATTTCTAGTAAGCAATAGAAAATGTTGTATTGTGATACAATTCCTTGCTACTAAATAAAATATAATCTAGCATTTTTAAAAACTGTAAAGTGCTGATTATTTTAAGCTACCTTGCAAAAAACCCTGGTATCAAAGACATTGGTACTTAAGACTTTGCATTTTAAGAACTTAAATAACAAATAATTATTTTATAATTAGTCACATATATATTTGAGATGGAATATTATTATGGAAAGTTAGGATAGATATATTATTTTACAGATAAATACATTGAAGCTGATAAAAGTTAACATAAAAAACAGCATAATTAGCTCTTTGTGTTTCGTATGCTTCTGTGACAAACCAAATATACCTACACCAACCATACTACACAAAAATTATCGATCATGTGTTTGTTCCCATAAGAACGTAAGGTTCATAGGGATAAAAATCTCCATTGTCCCCCCACACCCTATTGCTTCCCCTTATCTTGTTTTATATTACTCCATTTACCTCATGGCACTTATCATGAAAAAATCTGTATATATGTATTTTTTCTAATTTATTAAAATGTATACACTCCCTTTGAACAGAGAACATTGTGTATATTATCCATTGCTATATTCTGAGTGTCCAGGAGAGCACCTGGCAAATAGTACGCAGTAGAGAAATACTTGTTGAATGAATGAATGAATGAAGAAAGAAGGAACAAGAGAAAGAAAGAAAAATCAGAAAGAAAGAGGAGAAAAGAGGGAGGGAGGGAAGAAGGAAGGAAAGAAGAAAGGAAGGACAGAAAGAAGGAAGGAAAGAAGGAAGGAAGGAAGGAAGGGAATAAATAGTATTTATGCGTTATTTATGTTCACAGCTTACAGCACAGACCCTTTAACAAAAATAGGTGCTTAATTAATGCTTTCTTTTTCTCCTATTAACTAGCTAGGCAACATTTTGCAACTAGTTTAGTATATTAATATTTTATTTTAATAACCTGTTGATTTAAGGGATTGGTTAGATGATACATTCAGATATATTTACCATCAATAATCATATGCTTTTTGTATATAATGTACACACATTTGTCAAACCACAGACAGCAATTTTAAGAAAACAATTTTTAGTGGATTATGGACTATACTAAATATGGAAAAATCCTTGAAAATTGATTAAATCACATGGAACAGTAAAATTGTGGGAATTATACTCTGATTGAAAATGTTTTTAAAATAGTCATATTGAACTTTCAAATATGTAGTAATTTAATTCACTAGGATAAAGGTTTGAAAATCACAGGCCTACAGAAATGAAAATGCTAGGAGAGAGCAAATGAAGAAAATATACTATGGTCCAACTGCTAGGAACTAAGAACCATACTAAAAAAACCCAGAAAAACAAAAAAAGGAAAACAAGAAAACAACAACACTTAGAGATCAGGTGTAATTAATAAGGGTGTCCGTCGTCCCATTTAGTAGGAAGGCAGCTGCGGCAGAATGTATTTTCCGAAAATGGCTATATTCCACATGAACTTTAAGAATCTTACCACCTTCCTATCAAGGTGAAGAATCTATGCCTTCTCCTCATGAATCTGAGTGGGCCTTTGTGACAGCCTCCACTAGAAAAGTAAGTCACCATGTGATTTGAGACTAGATCGTAAAAGGTGATATACAAGTTAGGTGCATTTAGCCTAATGGTAAATAACAACTGTTATAACAATGACGTGTTGAACAAAGCACCAATCTTATAAAAATAATGAGGAATTTTATTTGGGAAGAATAGATATGGAGTAGAGATCAGATTGTCTGATAAATGAGACAGTGTAAATAGTTATGTATTACCAAATCACACTGTTAAATTAATATGTATATTTAAAGAATGTCAACTTGAATATAAGAAAGTATGAAGTGAATACAAATTCCTGATGTGAAATTCAGATGGTATGAAATATAAAACATTAATATACATATAGACAAATAATTTTGAAAGAAACAAAAGATTAACATTTAAAATATTTTGGATAAGTAAGACCAGTAGTCATGGTCATATTTTTACATTTTTCTGTCTCTGACTTTTAATTACTGTTTTATATTGTGCATAGGCTAACCAATAATATAATTAGAAATGTTTCTTATTTTATTCCTTTTTTACAAGTAGTAAAACAGACATCTTAGAGAAATATTTTATGTTAAAAATATACTCAGAAAAGTATCATATCTGTTTATTTCATCCTATATTTTGATTGCATGAGCTTGTTTTACTACAAAAAAAAATCTATTTAAAAAATCAGGATCCTAATTACACAATGTTTAACTGTGAAAACTGTATCAAGCATGGAAAGGAAGTAGTAACCTTGATTTTACCAAGCAGTTAAGTAATGTTCAAGGATTTATGAATGATTATAGAGTTTCCTAAGAAGTATGTAACATAAATGTAGATACAAAACACTCTGCACTGATATTTTGTGTTTATCTATTATAAAGAAAAATAGGTTTTAGTATTCAATACAGGTCACATTTTTAATCTATGATAATTCCTGCTTCTGAAAGCAAAGAATGAAATATGTTCAAGTACATGTTTTCCATAATACGGTGTCATCTGTGGGATTGTCTAGGGTCATGTGGTTTTTCACTATACCACTAGGCTTCAAAAATGTTACTTTCTACTTTGGAAAAGAAGTTTGGTAAATTGTGATCTGTGGAAGTGACTAAGCTGAATTTAACCATTAATTTTCCTCTTACCAGCTATGTCACTTAACACCCCAAAACTTGAGTTTCCAAATCTTTTAAATGAATATAAGTTTAACTGAGTTACTTTAAAGATTAAATGGAAAAATTGCAATAGTTCATGTAAGATGTGACTGTCATAAATAATCACAAAATTCATTGTCTCTCCCTGAGATAAATGGACAAACAGGCTAATTACTGCCAATGGGAACAGGACTTCTAATATATTTCACTTAGGCTTTTATTTAGTTTGGGGTTTGTATGAATCTTATGACAGTATGTTTTTCTCTCTTGCAATGCTTCCATTTGCAGGAGGCAGGGACTTGAAGATATGAAGTAAATTATGAAATATCTTGATGAAGGACTGAATTTTGATTCAGATATTCTAGTTAATATTTCATAACAGATTATCTAAACTAAATCTGGTTTTGCCCAAGTGTTTCTAGTCTTTCATTTTAAAACATAGTTGCCATTCATTTAGTTTCTATTACTGTCAGCATAGGGCTCCCCTCCAGGTAATTGTGGCTTCCTGACATCCCACAATTGTATCACATAGGAGTTTCCATATAGCCTAGGCAACCATTTGGAGAATCTGGCTCATCATCACCAAGGACACAATTTATTCTTCACTTGACAAACACATTCAACTGATTTGGGGATCATTCTGCATACACTGGTAAATCATACGATTTCTTATCAAATGAGTAACATATACAAGATGGCATTTTATAAATATGTAGATGTGCACACATTTGATTTTTGTGTATGTCCTCAAAAAACATGTTCAAGGTATTTAAGTTTCTTACCCACAGTAAACAAATAATTTGAGGAGAGATAATGGGTGATTTTTAATTGAATATTTAAGGCAAGAAACTATTTTAATAATATGCGTGTGAAATAATAAAGACTAACTTATATGCAGTAGGACAAAGTATTAAAAAAAGGAACATTATAAAGGAATAATCAACAAGTTCTGATAAATACTGATGCTGTGAGATGGGGAAAAGGATAGAGGAGGAGGGGGAAAAGAAGATAGAAGGGAAAAGACACTGAGTAATTAGGTCATGATATTATTTAGTTGCGGATCTGGTTTGGAATTTTCCTCCTTCAAGTTCTGCTGATATTTATATTTTCCTTTTTCTTTTAAACTTGTGTAGTATTTTCTCTTTTTAGACTGTATTATAGAATGCACTTGTTTGAGGACTGAAAGGATGAATAATCTCAAAGTTCTAGTTCTTTATTATCGTACATTTAAACCTAGATTTACCTACTTGATGTTTTGGAAGAATGCCAACTATAGTAAATTTTTGTTATTCCCAGTAGTCATGTTCTATAAAGTCTCTGCAAAAACTGAATTAGTGAATACTGAACCATTGTTCCTAGGAGAAATACAGAATTAGGTTCCTGCAAGCTCCTAGTCCTAACATTTTTGTCAACAAATCAACACATAAATTTGTTTTATGTTTGTTTCTTTTAAAGACATCTTATTTAATATAGTGTTGATTTATTAACACTGAACTCACAGCCAATAGCACCATAACTCATGCCTGAATGTAGCTCATCTAAGACATGTATTTTCTCTGGAAGGTACATCAGATCTTTCCTGCACTTAGTGACGATGGACAGCACTTTGAGACCACCCTTGGGGCAATTAAAAAAGTGAAGTAATCAACAAAAAGCACAAAAATGGAAGAACTGTGGCACTTAAATAGACCACAAAAAGGACATTTGCTTACAGTTTGAGAGCTAAAGCAAGAAGGTAAGCCATCATCTTGTTTGAGATCAGCTGTAAATATGTGTTGAGTAATTTGAACTTTTGCCATTCTGTAAATGTCTCCAAATGACCAGAAAACAACATGAGTATTTTGTTGTTGTTGTTTCTGTTTTTAACTTTTACTTTTTTTAAATTGAAGTATAGTTGATTTACAATATTGTCAGTTTCATGTGTACAGTGCAGTGATTCAGTTATATATATATATATATATATATATATATATATATATATATATACACACACATTCCTTTTCAAATTCTTTTCCCTTATAGGTTATTACAAAAAATTGAGTATAGTTCCCTGTGCTATACAGTAGATTCCTGTTGGTTATCTATTTTATACATAATACTGTGTATATGTCAATCCCAATCCCAATATGTTAATCCCACGAGTATTGATCTGGCAAGGCGAGGTCACACAGAAATTTTAGTGAAAAGGGAAATTCTCAAATACAGAATCAATGGAAAGTGAGGTCCACTGTACTTGCTTCACTTATTGCCCCTAGAATGTCTATTTACATAGAAATTGAATTCTGCTTTATTCAAATGCTTTCTTTTCTGCATCTTCTTGATATTTATGTGTGTCTTCTTTGTGGTGATTTGGTATAAGAAGAAAATGTTTAAATAAGATTTTAATGAGAAGAATCAGTTTCTTGTTTTTGTCTAGCTGAGAAAGTTACTTCACCAAAGCACAACATCATTTCTCTATATCACCACTAAGTACCTACTCCCTTTGAGTCTTGGAGTTCAGGAGAATTTCTTATGTAGTCATTTCATGCTTAGTATTATATAGGTTGAACCACATCAGTAATAATATAAAGCCAAGAAAATAATATACTTTTGGCAATTATGTACACTTGAAATAAAGATTTGTTCCTGACACTAATTCTATGACTTTGGAAAATTGGCTTACATGTTTAATACCTTAGATTTCTAATTATTAAATAGACAGTATATGATGGCCTTAGTATTTAATAAGAATATATATTTTAAATCATTCATGGTGCCTGCCATAGAGTAGGCAGTAAATAAATGCTATACTTTCTCCTCTACAGTAAAAATGTATGATGTCTATGAAAGGCACAATACAGAAAACAGTGTCTTACCACAGGAAATAAAGTATACTTTGTTAAAGGTTAAAAACTTAAAAGATAATTGACTTTTATCTCTTAAGGGTAAATTTTTAAAAAAGAAGAAAGGAAGAAAGAAGATTCCTATGATAATCACTTGTTTTTCCAAATGCAGTGATTAGATGAGTGAGCTCATGTGGTCATGAGGGAAGCACAAAATTTTTACTTAATAACATCTGAAATATATCAAGTGATATATCAGTTTTTTACTCTAAAATAAAATCAAGTTAAAGGTGGTAGCTTTAAAAAATGTAAGAGATTTACAAGCTTCAACTAAACTAGGCAAAGCATTTTGAAAAAGCACCATAAAGAGAAATGTGTCTAAGCAATAAGTTGGCGGGTGTGGCAAAACAACTTACAGAAACTGAGAAAATATGTCCTTGGGCAAACCATCTTGACATAGAAAATTTCAAAAGCATCAAACACAACATGAACATTTTTCACTTCCTTGAGTCACTTCATTTGAGCCACCTGACTCACCAAGCAGTACTTTTTGAAATTAACAAGGTTTCCATGCCTAAAGCTACAAAAAGAAAAAAACCCAATCAACAATAGCAACAAAAAGAAAGGAAAAACCCAAAGGAAAATATAGCATTCTTTTTCCTTTTATCTAATGATAGCTAAAGAACTATGAGACTGAAAGACCTTCTGAGATTTTTCCTGATAATGATAAATGTTTGAAATGAGCTTTTCCAAGACATCATTGTAATGCATTACAAAAATAGACACATGTCAGCAGAGGATAACTGATTGATTAAAAAATGTGAATTATATTTTCTAATCTTTCAAAAGGAAGTAAAACTGGCATTTATAATAATTCTAGCCTAGCACATTTTACTCATCTGGGACAAACACCCCAAAAGTTTAAGAGGTTTTGAAATATAAACTATATTACCTTAACAAGGATGTAAAGAGTATTGGAATTAAGCTACATCAATAAATCAGAATTTTATAGGTATTTAATTATATGATGTTGCAAAAATTTATGATAGAAACATTTGTGGTTGTAACCTTGGCAATAAGAGTTTTTAAATTAGGAATGAGGATTATTTTAACTGATCCTTGATTTCAGTCCTTCATTTAAAAAAAATGGAAATTGAAGGTAAATGGTTTAATTAACTAAGTGAATGCAAAGACTGGCTTCAATATTTTGTATTGTTCAGATAAGAAAAATGGTGGGAAAAGAAGGAGGAGTTTTGGAAAACTGAAAGCTAACAATTTCACATATCATATATATGAATAATGACAAAAACAACAACAAGAACAACAAAGTGACAGAAATAAAGCAAAGCCGGTGGATACTCTGTCTCTCTCTCTCTTTTTATTCCAAAGCAGTGAATTTCAGGAGTAACCAAATGTGAATTAGTTTAAATGATTTATATTGGAGAAAACATTAAATAACCAATACAGCAGCAATGATTCCTTTTTAATCTCAGATTGAAGTGTTTTCCCTTCACCTGTTTAAGCTTTTTGATGCATCTTGGGAGGATTACCTCCAACCCCTGTTCAGCCTTTTAAAATCCACCTGCAAAATGAAGTTCCATAAAATTTTTGTCAGTTCTCTTTTGAAGTTTTACCTTTTTAAGAATCTTTGATGGACTTCACTGCATTTATGTCAGGTAGCTTCTGGCTGGAGAAAAATAGAAACTACTGATGGAATTGCTGACCTAAGTTAAACGTTTTCTCACTTAGACTCAGAGGGCCATATTGGCACACAGATTGGGTATTCTATCTCAGCCTATCTTGGGTATGCTTTCCTGAGCCTTTTACTCTGTGTTTGTTTATTTACTATCCTCTCCTTGACTCACTCTGAGCTATTTTTCACCCAGATGATAGAAAGTATTTTGGACTAAGCAGGACTTCAGTAAAGCCGAAATGGTTTCTGTCCTCAGTGTTCTTTTCTAAGCCACCCTAAATAACTCACATTGCCAAGTTCCTCCATCTGGTGACTCTTCAGTCCCTCAGAGCTAGTCAAGTATGTCAGGGTAAGTGCTTGTGTTAAAAACAAATGCTCTGTATTTACCCCAAATCCCTTCTGAACCATAGCTATTTCATGAAGGGACTTCTTAACAGGAGAAATGCACAGAAATCAGAACCCAAGATTGCACTGCTTCTTTTTGATACTAAGGAGGCTGTTTCCACATCAAAAGATGTGACTGACCCAAGGCAGCAGTCTCTGCTGGAGCCTGGCTATGTCACTGCTACCATAGTTATTAACAAATAAAAATAAAAAAGGAATTCAAATAAATCTTTCACTAGACCAGTGGGAAATTGTTTTCACCTTGCCTTTTAAGCTACCCTAGAATGGCAATAATGCAGATGATCTAAGGAGGAAAATGAAACTTACACTACATGGTTCAATCAAATTTTAAAAACTACTGAATTAAAATTCTACCTTTTTTGAAGGATCAGAACATCTCCCGTTTTAAATGTTTGATATGCTGGTGACTAAAGCTGATATAATTAAAAACCAAAGTGCTAAGCATGTAAATGTGGATATTTAGAAAACTGGGACATATTTAAGGTTTTAAAAACATATCTTATCCATTGTATATTAAAGTCTAAGAGTTACAGGATGTCCACATTAAAATATGTAATAATGGATGTGCACACATTACTGGAAAAAACCTTGAACTAATTAATTTTTTAAAAGTTTGTATCTAATACAAATTTAGCCATGTTTTCCTCATATATTATTATGTTTTCCTTATATATCTTTCTATAAACTAGGACATAGTCTATTCTGCCAACTATAGAGTCTTGTTTAAAGACACAATAAAAATGATGTCATGCAAATGCACTTTGAAATGAGCTGTCCTATCATAAGGACATGTAAAAATCCATAGAAAACATTAAATTAGAACTTTTCTTTTTTCCTTTCTTCCTTCTTTGCCATCTTCCTTCTTTCTTTATTTCTTTCATTGGTTTATTGGTATTAATGTAGCATACAGCCACATATAATAAGCTGGACTATTACATCAAAAATTCAATTTGGCACCTACATGATATGGAAATAAAAGAACATAATGTTTCCTGATGATGCCATTGAAAAGCAAGTTCTTATAATCAGTAATGACATTCAGATTTTGTTTAGAGTAAGAACTCTTACACGGTTACCAAAGGACCTTCATATTTAATTTTAGAAATTGTTCCCAGTATGTAAAGAAAATAATTTGCCAACTTAGATTTAACACAGTCAGAACATTTGGCACTGAATTAACATTTTGAATTCTGCCTAGTCATTAATGCATTAATGGGATTGATTCCCAAAATTAAAGCCAATTTACAGAAAGACACACTATCTAAGGTAATACCGTAACAGATTTTCTAGAATTCTTTTTTTAAGCTATCAGCTTCTTTTTATTCGTAGTATATTATTAACACTAACCCACATTATTGGTTTTTGGGTTTGGTTTTTTTTTTTTGGTATGTTTTATTGATTTTATTGCTGCTATTGTTGTTTTATCTTGACTAAATATAGTATAAAACATTTATGTAAATTTACCACAATGCCTGAAAAAGAGGACAGGGTAATTTGTTCAAGTATAAACATTATATATTAATATGAAATTTTAATTCTTTAAACTCAGTTTTAAAATATAACTTTCAACTTCTCTAACTTTCTTTTGTATGACCACTGCTTTCTTTTGGGTGTGGGGGCAGGAAAGAAGCATTTTGTCTCCCGATTATAAGTGATACAAATGTAGTCCATGAATACATAGGTTTTATCTACTGCCTCCTGAAATTCCAATAGTATAAGAAAAAGAAGATTGAAAAGCAGAGGTGGGAGGGGATGGGGAGACAAAATTCGCAAGGTCAAAGATACAGGAGGAAAAGCAACATAAACAAAATGCTGGAAGCTGGCGATAAATGCACAAGTGGCAACAGATTTATCAGATAAGGAAAAGCTGAGACAAAAGCTGAGACACAAACCTTAGGAAGAAATGCCTAGGAACAAACCCATCTGCAGGGCAGCATCCCAGAAATCCACAGGAATTTTGGCACTGGTAATCTTGAAAGTGCGGGTATTTCTGAAGCTAAATTTTCCCTCTTTGGTGCATCCAGGCTAGAGGTTTACTCTCTGGAGAGTTTGAACAGGCATTATGTTGGAGGCACCAAACGCAGCTGATGGCATCAAACACATTCTGAAAAACAGAGAAAAGCGTGGAAACTTGCACACTGAAAGTTGAGAAGGCCCAGCATCTGTGTGCTCTGCATCTCCTAGGAGGTTTAGATACCCTCATCCTTGAGCACAGAAAGGACAATTAAGGAGTTCTCTTTAGGAAATTAATCAGAGATAATGAATTGCAGATACTTTTAGTCAGGGACCCAGCCAGATTTGTCTATAGAAATTTTCCCATCCAAAGCCCTGCTACCCTCAGATTCTGGTGAATTTTAGAGTTCTTAACTGTCAACTATGGACAGAAAACCAGGAATCACTAGACAATTGAGGAAATCTTCTGATATGAAAGACTAATTAACACAATGAAGGACCACTGTAGAAACAGACAATGTATAAAGTAGAAAAGATCTTTAAAAAAAAAAAAAAAGCTATACTCAATATCCAAAAACAAACAAACAAAAATACAAACAATGGTATTCTATGTATCTATTCTAAAAACTGTATAAAATAAAATATTCTGAGAACATGTAAAGACGTCTTTGGTAATAAAAAAAAATATGATGACAGTAATGAAAAGAATCAAGATAAGTATTGGGACATAAAGTTGAAAAAATATATCATATTAAAGAACGAAACTACCAAGGAATTGGAAATAGCAGAGAAAAGATATGAAAATTAGAGAAACAGTGCTGAAATTGTACCATGTAGTTATTAAGAGGTCCAAAAAGAGGGAGTAGAGTAAGTGCCAGGGAAGACATTTTCAAGGGATTGCATTTTACTTACCAGAATTAAAAGATAATTGTTTCTTGATTGAAATTGTCCACCACTAATGGCAAGCTGTGGATAAACAAAGAAAAGCCCACACTCATGTAAACATTAGAACATTAGGATTAAAGCCCTAAAATCATTCAAATTTTAGGAGAAAGCCCTTATGTCATCTAAAGAATAGGGGGGAGAAAGACACATTTTATTTCATCACACCAATACCGTAAGTTAGAAGATAGTGAAGCACTTTCTTCAAAATTTTGATGGGTCAAATTTCCCATTCTACAATTGTTTATATAGAGTATCAAGCCAATTTACTCATTTATTTATCCTATTGTCCAAGTATTTTTGAGTAGCTGTTATGCTTCAGGCATTGTTATAAGTACTAAGGAGAAAATATGTTCTAAAATAGAACAAGTCCTTCTTTAATGTAGTTTATATTTTAATAGTAGAGACAAAATAAATAAGTAAAAATAGAGAATTTTAGATCTTGATAAGTGCTGAGGACAACAAATAAAGTCTTCATTGAAAGTGGGTTTCTGAGTAAGGAAATATAGGGAGTAATCTAGAAATAGAATTTCTTGGATAAGTGTATTCCAAGGAGTCCTACAGGAAACAAAAGTCTAGAACTTGAACTGCACATACAACATAGCGTATTCAAGATATAGGAAGAAGTCAGTGTGCTTTAATCTCTGAGAGAAGAGAGGATTAAGCCAAGAGATCAGAAAACTAAGGGTGGAAGTGGGGTTATGTTCAGTATTGAAGATCATAGTGAAGCTTTGGGTAAACTCTGAGTGAAATGGAAAGCCACCAGAAGAGTTTGAGCATTTTAGACATAAATTTTGGCACAAATACTGTAGCAAGGACATCAGTTAAGAGGCTACTGCAATAGTCCAGGCAAGAGAAGAAGGTGGATTGGACTGAGTGGTGGCAATGTGAGTGAGGAGAAATGGGTGAGTTCTGGCTAGTTGAAGGTAAAGCTCTTGGAATTAGCTGATGGACTGGATGTAGAGTATGAAAACAAGAAAATTGTTAAGAATAATGCCAATATTTTTAACTTGAACAACTGAAATAATAGAGTTGCCCTTTAGTGTGATGGAAAAGATCACAGGCTGCACATGTTTGTTGAGCCATCACAATCTCCATTTAATAAATGTTACACGTGGGCTTCCCTGGTGGCGCAGTGGTTGAGAGTCCGCCTGCAGATGCAGGGGACACGGGTTCGTGCCCCGGTCCGGGAAGATCCCACATAGCGCAGAGCAGCTGGGCCCGTGGGCCATGGCCGCTGAGCCTGCGCGTCTGGAGCCTGTGCTCCGCAGCGGGAGAGGCCACAGCAGTGAGAGGCCCGTGTACCGCAAAAAAAAAAAAAATGTTACATGTGAAATGCCTGATTAACGTTGAAGAGGATATGTCAAGGTCATCATAAATGTGGATATGGAACACAGAAGAGAAGTTCTGATTATAATCATCATCATGTACATGGTACAGACAAGAAAATATATATACGATTGCATAGGTAGTGAGCATAGAGAGAAAAAAGGTGTGTTGTCCTTGTTCCAAGCAAAAACTAAACTCTGCATAATTGCCTAATATGCTTTGGACCCCATTCCACCTCATTTCTTAAAAATATTGCTCCATCAATTTTCCCATCATCATGTATGTGGTAGCTAAAGATGAGAGAAGTACATAGGATTGCCTAGGGAGTGAGCAAAGGAGAGAAAAAAAATGAAGAACCAAGCCCAGAAGCACACTTTTACATTGGTGAGATGAACCAGCTAAAAGAGACTGACCAGCTAAAGAAATGACCAGAAAGGTAGGAGGAAAACTAGATTAGAAGAACGTCACAGAAGCCAAGTGTAAAAAGTGTTTCAGTACAAGAGTGTTATCCAGTATGTCAAATGCCACTGATAGCCAATAAAGGAAGGCTGAAATAAGTCCATTGTATTTCACAAGAAATCATTGTTAACTTGATAAAGGAAGCTTATCAAATGGTAAATTTGAAGTGATAGGGGCAGAAACCTAACTGGAGATGGTTTAAGAGAGAATAGGCTGAAATAAATAACTTTTAAAAAAATATAAAGTTTTGCTGTAAAAAAGAAGAAAAATGAGATAGTAGTTGAAAGAAGAGAGAGATCAGGCCAATTTTTCTTTTAGATGGGAGATAATAGTTTGGTTGTATGCTGATGAAAATGATCCAGAAGAGAGAGAGAGAAATGAAGATGATGAAAAAAAGATGGTAAAATTGATGGAGCAATATCTTTACAAAGAGAGAGAGAGAGAAATGATAATGATGAAAAAAAGATGGGAAAATTGATCGAGCAATATCTTTACGAATTTGAGATGGAACGGGGTCTAAGGCATATCAGGCAATTATGGAGAGTTTACCTTTGCTTGGAATAAGGACATGCACCTTTAGTTAACAGGAGAGAATGAACAGTATATGAACTGAGATTCAAGCTGATAGATAGAAAGTGATAGACTGGTTTCCTTCTGATTGTTTCAATCTTCTTAGTGATGTATGAATCAAGGTTATCATCTGAGAGTAGGGATAGGGCAATTTAAGGAGAGAGAATAAAGTATGAAACAGATATGTAGAAAAGTCATAGAGAAGAAGGAAGACTTTTCTAGATGTTTGAGTATCAAAAAATTGTTCTTATTTGGCCCATTTTATCAGAAAGTCACTGGATATAGGTTTCACTGAAATGAAGGAATTAAGATTGGGAATGTGAAGATCAAACACAGGTGAGAGGCAAAGGAAATTTCAAGGTACATCTCAGAATATCAGCTCTGCCTAAATATCAGCCAACTAGGTAGTGGGGTGAGGCATAGCCCAGAAAGGAAGGTACACACACACACACACACACACACACACACACACACACACACATTTTGTTTACCTAATGCATTAAAATATTTCAGTAGGTGATATCACTTCTGGAAGAGAGTTGGAGGAAAAAAATACTGATAAGCACAAAGAAACCAGTCAAACACATTTTCAAAAAGAAACAATTTTTATCTATAAGAGATAGTTTATCAAAGAAAAGAGATGTAATTAGTAGAGTATGGCTCAGCTATTGATTATATTTTTATACTCCAAATACAGTAAGCTCTAACCACTGGTCTGTCTCACAATATTATAAAATTATTCAGGTATATGTGAATGGATGTGGAGGAGGTAGATATTTTAAAAGTTAAATCACTTATTCCCATGTAGTTAGTCAAAAAATGTGATGTGAATTAAAACAGAAATCAATGAATAGTTGTATGCGGCATATAAATAAAATGTAAATAATTGAAAACTAAATGAAAGATACAGATAAATGAATTAAAAGTACATCTGAGGATCAAGAATAAGAAGTGGAAGGAGTACAGCAGAAGAATTTTTAAACTAGTTGATTAACTAGGCATAATTTGATTTAAAAATAATTAATGATATGAAGATATATGCAATAATTTTAGAAGTCAGCAATTCAACTATAGATGTTCAATCATAACTCTACCACTAAGAGCATTCATTACTCACAGTTGGACAGTTTTTAATTTCTCTCTACTTAATTGCTTTTAAAATATTACAGGAAGTAATAAAATTGCTTTTAAATTGTTTAAATTAATTATTACTATATCCCATCTAGATTTCACGAATGTAACATAGCATCTCTTTCACTTGAATGCCTATATTTACCTTTGCCCTTTTATGAATACATGTGTTTTTAATTCATGTGGGAAACTCATTTCTGTGTTTGGCCAATCCCAATTCTTAATTATAATATCTGAGATGACTATGACTTTATATTTCCAATTCAATGTCATATACAAACGAAGCATCTTATAAGTATTTGTCTTACTAAAATCAGTTATCTTCCTCTTACTATGCCTTAGTCTGAGCTTGTTGATATCATATTATATTATGTACAGAGGCATGCATTTTTTAAATTCCATGGTTATTCTGTAGTCAAAACCTATCTCAATCCATGAATTAAGTATGTTTCCTAATAATTTAATGACTTTATCAGCATTGTAGAAAAAAAAAGGTTATATTCTAGTCTCACTGTACATGATGCAGACAAGAATTATTTTATTTACTTCAGTCCATGTTTTTAGCACATTATAGATAATAAATTAGAAAAATTCTTTGAAAATAAAAGAGCACTTTTTAGCACTTCACCTAAAAATAGCCATAATGGCATATAATGCTGTATTTTCTCATAGGCTTACCTGTCATATGTGTATGTGTGTGATGATTATATAATTAAATCCTGTAACATATATATAGTTTATCCCAATTTATTCATTTAATACTGTCTCCATGAATTTTTAAGGCCATTACTGTTAATACTCATGCATGCTTAAGGACATATAACAATAATATTTCATAATAAAGATGTATGTATGGACTTATTTAAGGTTTATTATGTTATTGGATGTTTAAATAGTTTTAAATTTTTTAATTTAAAATAACATTGTAAAAAATATTACATAAACATTTAATTATGTCAGTGTATGTGAAATTGAAGCCATCACCCATAAGGTTAAAAAAAAAATCCTGAAACCACACCCCATAAGCTTAACAGAAACTGGTGATTAACAGAAATTCTTGAGCTTGTCTTATAGAGCAACAGATAAGAGAACAGCTAGCTAAAAACCCCTCCCTTGCAGCACAGCAAAACTGCTGAAACTGGATGGAACTAACGTGGCTTATTAGGGTCTGTGCAGGATAGACTTCCTTGTCTGATAGGTGACCTTTTGTCATTAGAAGGCCAAAATTTTATGCTCAGATCATACTAATGCCACCATTTTGTGAAAATGCATCCCATGAAGAAGAAATTAACTCAAATATGCCTGCACAGAGTGGGAATTACTTCACTTTTTTTCCTACCACCAGTCACCTTCCCCTGCACCTCCAACCGCCCTATACGCTTCACCCATAAATATTCCAAGCACCTCGCCTTCAAGGGGGAGAATTTGAGACTTGTTCTCCCTTTTCTCCCTTGGCTGCCTTGTGAATAAACCCTTTCTCTGCTGCAAACCTCGGGGTCTCAGCGTTTGTCTTGCAGCTTGTTGGGCAAGGTTTGGTAACAAAATCTTCAATAGTTTTGAATAGAAACTACCTAATTTATTTTTTAAATGTTGCAGCAATTTATATCTTTTCCTGAAATGTAAGACAATATTTTCCTGGCTATTTCTGAATATTTTCATTAAAAAATGACCAAAATTTGATAGGTGAACATTCTCAATTTTTTTTAACATTTGGCCTTTATTCAGTTTATATTAATGTTGAACATTGTTCTTATGCTTACTTGATATGTGATCTTTTTTGTTTATCTCATAAAGGATTACAGTTTTTTTGTCAATTTGTATGAAATCTTTATTAATAAAAGCAATAATGCTTAATTTAAAATATCTATTGCACACATTTTCCCCAATTAATTGTTTAGAGACTTGAAGTTAAAATGAAATAGGAAACACTCTATGTAGTATAATCTGCATTTATGAATTATCCATGAGCATTCTGACCAGCTTAAAGGCATTAAGATCCAGTAAAATATGTTAACAGTAGTGTAATAGCATGACTTTTGTTAAGTGTCACTTCTGTGTTTTCAGTAACTAAAAGAATTGCCTTTATGCATTCATATATATTGGTGAGACATATATATCACTATATATATTCACACACACATGATCATGATTTTGGAAGTGGTTAAACAATTCTATTTATCTTCATAAATTAGCAGACCTTCAGTATAAGAGATGGCATTGCAATCTGAAAACCTCTCCTATGAAAAGAATATATAATATTATAAAAAAGATTCAGTGCAGAAAACCAATATATCTAAACTAGATGATTATATATATTATATTGTAGCTCAAATAATTTAAGTTCAAAGGGGTAAAATCATACTGTATCAGATATAACTAAAATTTAGCTTATCACTTTTTACATCATGTGATTTTTAAAAAATATTTCCTACAGAAGATATCATTAAAATAGTTTTAATCTTAGTGAATCTCAGAATGCCTAAACACAAAGTAAGAGAGGTAAATTCAGGAACTTTATCTCTATTATTATAAAGAGATCTTCTGATAACTTTTCCTCCTTCTTTGAAAACTACCTTACTATAACCGTTAGTCATAAAAAATTCTAGCCTCTAATGCAAAAAGTTAGTAATAGACTTAAAAGGATGAGGGCATCAGGCAGATATAGGAAAATAACTTACTTCCTCATTTCAGTCAACTCTGGATTTGTGTATCTATGTGAAAATAGAGAACACTTCTTTAGCAACCTCTCTCTGAAAACTCTGATACATTTTAAAACATTATTTTACAACGTGTTTCCTCTTTTAGTGAAGTAAGACAGGTTGCAGAGTAGACACACCCTACAGCATGGTAATGGCCAGTCTTTGAAGACCTGGAAGCTAGATATCATTTGGCCCCATCTAGGTGACAGAAGCAAATCCTAGCAACGTGAAGAGCCATGTTGTCACTCAGAGCTAAAATCTGGACCTCCGTTAGTTAGTCCATATTCTCAAAGGAAGGGAATTTATAAAGTCCTGCAGAACTGCAGAAAAAGAGACTGGTATGTTTGACTTTGTGCTCTGTATGGAGCAGAGCTTATGAGAACGTGTACTCATGTTCTGGAGAATTAATAACCAGAAGTCATCATTTCTTAAAGGATAGAAGCCAAAATTCACACTTCTTGTGTTGCCTGAGAAATTCCATTTCAAAAAATTAAAGTCTCAGGTTGCTGGATCACACAGAGCACAGGCAGAAGGAACCTAAAATCAAAACCCTCTAGCATAATTCACTTTCATACAACATGTCTCAAATTATTTTCAGAATAATGTTACAAGGAAAATAATATTCACTATTAAAAACTACTAAATGCTTAAGGAAAAAATATCCATCAGTAATGATGCGTCTCTCTTGGTCAACAAAGATTTTATAAGCTGAGACCTTGAGAAGGTAGTTGTTGACAGAGTTGAGGGTGGGAGTGGGTGGCAGGTGGGACGCTAAAAGCCACTGGGGGGCTCAGTGCAACAACAAACTGTGTCAAATACTGCAGTAATAGGGAAGAGTGTGGTTGGTACATGGGACAGAGGACTGGGCATGAGATGGAGCAATGAAGTTACAGTGCAGGAAGTTTACAAGAAGCTCAGGTGGAAGCTGTCCTAGTCAAGCCAGCCTAAAATTAATGGCAAGCAAAAAGGTGAATCAGCCCTGTCAAAAGAGTTTGAAATTTTGACAAAATAATAAGAGGTTACCAAAACTGATCAATAAAGAACCAAAAAGTACTATAGATGAACAGCATAGCAAATTATTAAAAGCAAAGTAGACACTGCTGAAAAGAATATTATGTAGAACATAGATCATTAGAAAAAAGAAAGTAAAAATATTTACATTAAAAGCATAAGGGCCCCAGTGGATAAAGTGAAAATTTTAACATGTTTCCCTAGCATTCCAGAATGCACAAATAAAGAGAATGGATGAGCAATAGGATTTAAAGAGATAATATATGAGAATTTTCCTCAAATGGTAAACAAGACCCATCCTCATATTCAGAAAGAACAACAAATAACAAGCAGAATCGGTAAAAAGAAGTTAACTCCTAGACACATTTATGTAAATGTGCTGAACACCTAAGATAATTAGGAGATCATATAAGCCTTCAGAAGGAAAGAACAGATTACCTAGAAGGAAATACCAATTAAACTAATAGGTGATTTTATAAAAACAACAGAGCAAGCCAGAAGATATTTGATAAAAATCTGTGCAGATAAAATCACTTTCAACCTACAGTTTAATATCCAAATAAACAAAAATAAGGGTAAAAGTAAGATACTTTGAAATTAATAAAAACTGAATTTGCTACCAAAAAGCTACACATTAAAAGGAAGGGGGCTTCCCTGGTGGCGCAGTGGTTGAGAGTCCGCCTACCGGTGCAGGGGACACGGGTTCGTGCCCCGGTCCGGGAGGATCCCACATGCTGTGGAGCGGCTGGGCCCGTGAGCCATGGCCGCTGAGCCTGCACATCCGGAGCCTGTGCTCCGCAACGGGAAAGGCCACAACAGTGAGAGGCCCGCGTACCGCAAAAAAAAAAAAAAAAAAAAATGTAGGTTTGGGAATTCCCTGGTGGTCTAGTAGTTTGGACTCCCCGCTCTCACTGCCAAGGGCACAGGTTCAGTCTCTGGTTGGAGAACTAAGAGCAAGCTGTGTGGCATGGCCAAAATAAATAAAATTTTTTTTAAAAATTAAAAAAAAAAAAAAGGAAGCATAAAGTAATGATTCACAAAGAAGGACTATAATTTCAACTGAAGCTCTGAGATGTACTGGATTGACGAAAAGTTTCTGTAAGATGTTATGGAAAAACCCAAATGAAACTTTTGGCCAGCCCAATAAATACACAAAGAAAATTACTCTAATACGTATATCTAATTATTGAATACATAAAACATGACAACAAATATCTAAATAAGATTAAAATAAATTAGCCCTAATATGCTGAACAATTATAGTAGTATATATTTAACAAAATGCTAATTGTAAGACAAAATATGCATCAAATTTAGACTTTTAAACACATGGATATTCAAATTTCTGGAGGAATCATGAGCAGAGTAGAAACATAAATTCAAAATTAATTAAAAGATGACAGGAAAAGTAAAAGAAACATCAAAAGTGAGCTAAAAAAGTAGCCTAGAGGCTTCCATCTCAAACCAGTGACTCATTGATCAAAAAATGCTGTTTTTTTAAAACTGAAATATATTTGACATATAACATGGTGTAAATTTAAGCTGTATGACATATTAATTTGATACATTTATGTATTGTAATATAAGTGTTATAGTGATAATTAGCATCTCTATCATGTAACACAATTATCATTTCTTTTTAGCGGTTAGAATAGTAAGTTCTAGACTCTTAGCAAGTTTGATTATTATAATACAATATTGTTGTCTATATTCACTATGCTGTGCATTAGATCTCTAAGACTTATTTTACTACTTTTTGCAAGTTTGTAGCCTTGAACAGCATCTGTCCTCTTACTCCACCTCCGTATCTCTTTGAAACACATGTGGAATCTTAAAAATGCTAAGGTTTTAAAGATAGAGAAAGGATTTTGCCAAGTACTTTCTAAGTCCTAAAGAAACAAAAAACTTGACGTTAGGACATCTGGAATTCTTCTTTTCAGTTCTGTATGTGCTCAGACATTATTATAAAGTTGTCTTTTGTCCTATGCATCATAATCACAGTGATTTTATAGACTGTCATTGTTCTCTGAAATTGTTTATGTCAAAGAGGAGAACATTATAGCTTCTCTGTTAGAGTAAGGCCAATTCTCTCTTGAAAACAGGCAGATGCTAATGTTTTTTTGTCTTGTTTTCTCAGTTCCTGCCCTTTTTAGTTACAGTTTTAGAATAAGATTAGCCCCTCTTAAAGTTTGTTGTTTGGGTGTACCATGAAAAAAGGAGACATAGAACAATCTGGACAAATAGAAAACACAAAGTAAAATCATAGACTTGTAAATCAATATAAATGTAATAAATTCTTGAAATGAAAGATGATGTCAGTTGAGTTCAAAACCAATGTTATATTTTGTCGATAGCAAAGCTACTTAAATTATAAGGACACAGAGAGGTAAACAGTAAAAAGCAGAGAAAAGAATTACATCACAAAAATACTGATACAAACCAAAGGGAAGTTGGTATAGGTAATTTAATAATAGATAAAGTAGTCTTTAAAATGACATTACTAGAGATAGACTCATTATTTCCTGTCAAAATTTTCAGTTGAGCAGGAAGATATAGGAATAACAAACTTGTAGATTTTAATAGTACAGTTGGCAGTGGGAGGCAAAATTTTTCGTAAAACTATCACCTGTAGTAACTGAGGATGCATATCACATGTCTGCTTAACTGGAAGCTCTGGGGGAAGTGGTTAGAAAACTGAAACCTAATGTTGTGTGTTGGCTGTGTTGACTGCTTTTGACCAGTTACACAAAAGAGATGGACCCAGGAAAGAACTGGCCAGTTTTCAGTTAGAAACCAAAAGAAATAGGTCTTTTGTAACACTACGATCTGAGGATATAATTTTGCCTGGAATAAATGATTTAGGGGCTGATTTAAATGATTTAGAGGAGCCAGCACTGGAAAAACTCTTGTGTATTCTATCAACCCTTTGAACTATTTGATGTGAATGAAATAAAAGATAGAACACCAAACTAATTCAATTTGTGAGCTCCTACAGGAAGTACAGCTCTTGGGTGAGAAACACAAAGGCAAAAGCTATTGAATGATTCCCTAACTCTACCTAAATTTGAAAATCTTTTCAACTGAAACTAATCTGTATAAGAAATTGGGATGACTTCAAATTTCTGGATTTTTGACAGACAAATGCAAGATAGATTTAGGTCAGGTTTAACTACTTGTCATTTAATCTTTTTGAGCTTTAACCTGCAAGACAGTTTTGGTTTTGGACATTTATCTTTACTCAAGGAAAGGTCTTAATATATAGCATGACTCTGAATGGCATTTTTTTAGTTCAATACTTCTCACAGTGTCACCTGATTTCATTGCAGAATTTATAATAAGCCATATTGGACAATTTGACTGCAAATAATTTGAGAAACTTTCAATCTTGAGTAATGTGTGATTTTCGAGTAGATTTAGTTAATTGGGTCACATTTCTGACCGATTACAGAGATTTCTGTTTCTAAAGTCTGTATTGTCTATCACAAGTTTCTGTTTTTCTCCTTTGTTCATTGCTCCATCCATTTTTCCAACTAATATAAAGGAGTTAACTACCATATTGGGAGATGGGATGACAGCAAGTGGTCCACATTTCTGAAATGAGCTAATTTAGGAAGATACCTAGGCACAGAGAATTCAGTCCATTTTCTTCTTCTTACTCAAACTAAATCAACAGAAACAAAATAGAGGTATATTTTTGCAGACTCTGCATTTCCCTTGAATGGGGGATCCTTTGTAGACTCCAGTATAATTAGGGAGACCTCAGGCCCATTAATACATAAATCAAGCTGTGTTTTCCAATCAAGCTTTATGAGTCATCAGAATGATCTCTTGGTCTTTCATCTGCTGAATCTGCTGTTTTATTTCTCCATTTATTTGTAACTTGAATAGGGACAAGGAGTGAAATGTACTGGACTCTCAAAAAAAAAAGAAAGAAATAAAAAATGTGAGCTTTAGATAATCATGTAAGGCCTCTAGCTTGAGACAAAATCTTTAGGCTGATGATTCTGATTTATATTTTTCTTGCCATTCTCTCTCTTCTGAGCTCTAACTGCATTTCTCTAAGTACTTATGGGACACCCTCTGCACAGATGTCTCATAAACAGCTCAATCTTGATACATTTAAAATTAAAGTCATTCTTTAATGTTTATCCTACTATATTCCCTATTTTTGTTCATTATCTTTAAGCATCTAATCCAGATGTTATATAAGACATTGAGATCTAATGGAACTAGGGCTATGACAGACATAGTCTGTAATTAACCTAGGAGCTTTTAGGATTTCAAAGGGATACAAACTCACGAATTATGTGGGGAAGGCTGACATAACGTGGCAATTAATGAAATTGAAGAGGTTTACTTCTCAGTAAATCGTTTCCTCAATCCTTCCCAATAGGAATGAGTACCAAGGCATGGAGGAAGCTGTTATTAGAATTGAGACATATTCAGATTGCTCATCTTAGGAGTCTTATGCAATTGGGAAGGAATGAAATTAAGGGAAAAAATTAGGAGGGTCAGGGGCAGTAGAGTGTAGAGGATGAGGTAAAAGATATAGACATTTTACGTGGGGTGAAGAAACGAGGGAGGGAAAGGTATACTTCCCATAACATGAAAAGTTATGGGTTTAGTACAGGCATACATCCTTCTAGTTTCTCTGGTGCTCAGCGTCACTGACCTGATCACGGCCTATCAAGGCCAAAATGTATTCAATCAAGTAAATAGCTTAAAAGGAATTTGAATGGAATTTCTTTTTCCATAATATACCAACATTTGACTTACCTACTTCCCCAAAGGAGTAAGACCTCTTCCAAGTATCCAATCTAAAATGCTGAGTTGTCTATAGGCAGAGAATCACAGGCAGAAGATTCCCTAATCTGTCTGAGAACCTCTCCTAGTACAGTAAATTAGATCATATGCACCTTCATTTGTCTCTTATTTCTCTTTCCCCAATGTATCTTTCTAATTTTCTAGAATGTGCTTGTATTGAAATGGCTCTCGCATTCCAGATATCACAATAGACTCAATGTTACTTGTCAGCATCAACAGAACTTAATCTAGTCTAAACAACTTAATGCTTTTTCATTAGCATCCAGGGGTCGATTTAGCTCTCAAGTATCCTGTTGTTTCCTCAAAAGCCCAATTAATGGAATTAATGATAATGCCTTCACCTCTGAAAATGTATTCTCCTTTAAAGGAATACTCTTTCTTCATTGAAAAGCTAGATGACAAAACTGGTGAGAATACAGGCTTTAGACCCAGAATGTTTGATTCAAACCTGACTCTTCAGCTAACTAGATATGTGTCTCCGAGGAAGTTTTTAAACTCTTCATCCCTTTAAAATGGGAAGATAATTCCAGCATTTATTTCATAAAGTTACTGAAGGTTGAAAAATTTAATATATTCCTGGCAATATTAACATCTACATAGGTATTTGTCATTATTCTAAAGTGTTATATTTTTACTAAATGTCCACTTTTTAAAAGAAGAATTTGCAGTGTTTTTTGGTTTTATTTTTGTTTGTTTTTTTTTCTGAGCAGTTATTTTGCAATAACCAATCTAAATTGTCTAAATAATTAAAGAAAAAATATACATTTCTCAAGAAAATTACACTGACAGTCAACTAATCTCACACTGGTTTTAATATATTCTGGGCCAAATTCAGTTTTAAGGATGGCACCTTCCTTATTGTAACTGTGTTTCTCGATTCTCAGTGATATTACTACCAAGTCAGGAGTGCCTCTACCATTTGTCCCATCATTGCTGGAACACTTCTAAACATCCAGAAGTCAAAGGCTGTTTTTTCTTCAGGATAGGGGCAGAAGGGAAGGGAACTGACCAGCAAATTCAAAGCTTCTTAGTGAAACAACATTAATTTTATATAACAGCTCATGGAATATTTGCTAGTGAGCATTATGTATTTATTTTTAAGTTATGGTTATTTATGTTATTAAAACTATTAAACAAAATATAATGTAACAATAATATTGACTAGAAACTTTTCTTCCTTTCAGCGAGAGAGCTGTCTGATTACACAATGGAATTGCTCAGGTTTGCTGTTGGTTTTATCATTTGAACATTAAATTAGCTTGTGAATAATACATAAAGGAAAAAGAAAGACCCAAATTCCATCCCACTGCCATCTGGCTGGAGAGGATAAATGTCACACGCAATTGGTATACTCTTGCCTAAGATAAATCTCTACTCTTGTTTGTAAATTCTAAACCATGTTGTCTTCATAAGCACAGAGGGAAGAATGATCTTTAAAATTTATTTTTAGAACAGAGAATGCCAGATTAGATAAATCATCAGTGTTATTGCAAATGACATAGTCTGTATGCCCAAGTAACAAGGTAATAGGTGAAATTGTAGGGTTCTCACTAAGGAAAATGGGAAATAGCTAAATAGACAGCCTAAAGTGTTTATTATTCTGGAAAGATGAATCAAAATATTAATGGAGCACAATTCACATAGAGACGATTTTTATGATTATTTTACACTCTTACAGTTGTATTTTATTCATAGTATCTTTTAAAACATTTTATACTGCAATTCAGCATATGGTGGTAAATTAATTATGTAGCTATGTTTTTAAGAATTTCATTCAAATTGAGTTATATGTGATTCTATAATATTAAAACTTGAGCATAAAAATATAATAAAAATTTCAAATCACTAAAAAAAAAATCTACTTTTTATTTATTTGTATTTTTTCCTTGCCCATACATAGGAATATCATTCTGTACTTTTTTTTTTTCTTTGCGGTACGCAGGCCTCTCACTGCTGTGGCCTCTCCCGCTGCGGAGCACAGGCTCCGTACGCGCTGGCTCAGCGGCCATGGCTCACGGGCCCAGCCGCTCCGCGGCATATGGGATCTTCCCAGACCGGGGCACGAACCCGTGTCCCTTGCATCGGTAGGCGGACTCTAAACCACTGCGCCACCAGGGAAGCCCTCATTCTGTACTTTTATCAATGTATTTTGTAGAAAAGATTACACAACTATTACAAAAACTATAACCAATTAGGTTTTTAAAAATTATTTTATGTATTCAAAAAGTATAACCCACTCATAGTAAAATAACTACAACAATATAAACTTTCATTTACATATAAATACAGAGAGAATCACATATAACACAGATTTATAGAAGTATCATGCCATCTTATCACACAGACATAGTGTTTAAATATGATGTATAATTCTGTATATATTAATTTGTAAAACTTACTATAAATGTATGTGAACAAAAATTACAACACAATTTTTTCTCATTGTACAGTATATCCTGGATTTTTTTTCTTTTTAGTGTCTCTAGAATTCTCTCATTATTTTTACTAATCCTATACAGTTCCATTATATCATTACACTATAATTTATTAAATAGGAGATTGCATATAATTAATATTATTTTCCTGATATATAAATGGAAAGATAGCCAAAGGATAGTGAAAGATGGCACAAAGTAACTGCACAGACTGATAGCAAGTGTACTGGGTTATTGCTCAAACTGTATTGTGCATTGCCTTCAAAGTAAGAACAAAGGGAGAGTGAAGCCATTATTTTGTTGTTCTTTCATTGGCTGAAATATAGCTGTCAGACATAAAGCTTTCCACAATGGATACTTCGGGTCCAGGTAGTTTAAACTCTATATCGTCAATAAAGAAAAGTACTTCTTTTTGACAAGAGAAAAAATATAGCGGAGAGAAAATGATGGATAAAAGAGTAAGAAAGAAGAAAAATAGTTTTGCTTACTTCAAGGATTGAACTTTAAAAGTCCTAAGGATGCAGAATACATCACACTGATATTTTTGATAGTTTTCTCAGAATCTTCTACCATGATTTTTCTCCTGTGATATCCCCCAAACAGCCATGATTTCTTTCCAATTCAGTCTTATTGTCAGCATCTCTATCAATTTGGTTCCTCCATTTGATTTTGATTCCACAAAGAATATTGAAAGTCCTTGTTAGACTGTCAGTAATATCTCAGAGTGCTCAATAACTTCCCAATGATTTTTCTTATTTGCAAGAAAAAGTAGAAAATGGTAACATCAAATAAAGAGTTGTAGTTTTCTTGCTAAATTCTTCATTGGAAATGCACAGGGTTACATCTTTTACTTGCACATTTAATCAATAGTTATACTGGTTTGGTGGATACAGTATTGGAATTTTGAGTGAATTTACATACTGAAATTTCTGTCCATCCATTCTTCAATGGTAAGCATCCAACTTGTTCACAGGGTAGGTCCCTAGCAACCACAATGCTGATGCCTAACCTGCCTTCCTGACAGTAGCTGATGGAAAAAAGATGATCGGCATCTGACCTGAGGCCAATCAGATTCTGTTCTCTAACAACTTGGAAATTGGGTGGATTGACAGTAGTCTTTATATGTAGTTGAAATTTTATTGGCTTTTAGCAAATTGCCTCCTACCTCTAAATAAAACTGGCTTGTAATTAAACACAATTTTAGTTAGCCAAGAATGGGAAAAAAAACCTAAACAAACAAACAAAAGGAATGAAAACAAATTACTATCAAACCAACAAAATTCAAAGCACTCTGACACCTGATTCACTGATTCAAAACAAGATAAAGACAGTAATCATGTTGCAATCTCTATGCTCCCTACACACACACACACACACACACACACACACACACACAGAATTTATCCCCAATTATTTTCTCATAGGTGGTCTTAAAAACCCCTGGGCCAGGGAAATATATTATGGCAGCCAAAATGACAGTCCAAGGAAGTCAGATAGATGGTCTTGATACTTGATGTTATCATGCACATTGTTTTCCATCTAAAACAGAAAATATTACACATTTTAGACCATTGACCAATCTACAATATGAAATTTATTTCTTTTACATTTTTGGTTCCAAATGGAAGCTTTATTTTAGTATTTTTAATGATTATGTTGGGATTATTGGAAGTGTCCATATTCTGCAGAATAAAAACATAATACTTGCATAAAAATGAGAGTACACTAATAGAATTATGGAAGTCACCTTAGTATCATGGACTTAGAAAAGAGTGGCTTCATATCATAGCTTGTGAATGCAATCAGTTGGTTAGATTTGAGCTGCCTCACAAAAATGGAGATGTTCTTGAGATTTTACTGAAGATAATTATATTTTGACAAAATCTTTCTTCAGTGGAATTTCATATTGAGGGGGAAAAAGATGTATGCACTGAGCAATCAAGGGATGTGATATCATGAAAACTTATTTTATGACTAGGTTCTGTTTTTCCAGGAACTGCTCCATCCACATAGAGGGATGGTTCCTCAGCAGCAATATTTGTATTGCATAACTTTTATTCTCTGATGACTGGATATTCTTGGAAAGTACATATGATTTAATCATGGGACTATCAAATTTGAGAATTTGAAATGGGATTATCAGAAAGTAAGTTAAGCTCTGTAAATGCTAGTAACTCTAATATACGTGTACTACAGAAGGTGAGGATATTTTCCCAAGTAAGAATGGACAGGAAGAAAACACTAGTCCATTGGAGAGAAGATCTTAGGAAAATTTCAACAAAAATTTTAGTGAAAACTGTGTATATAGATATGAATATAGGTATAGATATATCCATATTTATATCTACATACTCTTGGTAGGTCTGTAATTCTTGGTGTTAATCTTTTTCAGATTTCTTGCTATATTCATACTCATGGGTCCCATTATAAAGTAAATATCACAGTAAGTGATACCTTTTATTTATTTTTTTTCTATAGCTACTGTACATCATTTTCTTATTTTACCATTAAGCAAGTCACAACTAGTTTTCTACCATTTCCCTAACAATGATATAGGTATAATACTAATGAATATATACATTTCCTGGGCATAATACATAGGATAATATATGTAAAAACACCTAACTTGGTATATTAATATTTATTTTAGTTTGTGTAAAAACTGACCAAACATTTGAGGTCATATAATAAATTTGAGTCATTAGTCATGCCATACTTACTAGCATAGAAGTAATTATTAGATCAAATTGAGAGAACAATTAATTTTGATACAGTAAAACCTTAACAAAAACACTACCATAATGAAAAATGATTTTAGAAAGGGAAAAAAGTAAAGGGTAGAAATGTTGTAGTTAAGAGATCAGAATATGGTATCTGATCTCTTTTTTATGCCCCAGTTTGTTGTGTGTCACCTTGAGCAGGTCATTTAATTTCTTTAAGGTTCACTGTTTTATCTCTAAAAATTAGATAGCAATAGAACCTACCTCAAAGTGCAGGTTATAAATTTAAATACGATTAAATATAAAAAGTATTAAACTAGGTTCATAATTAAGTCCTCAACAACTATAAATTCAGAAAGGGAAATATGACTTCTCTATAATATATTTCATCACCACGATGCACAATAGTCCCAAAAACATCCATTAGAAGACCATGGGGTACATCAAAATAGATCAGGTAGTTTATTTTTGCCAGTTCAACAGACACATAATCCTTTACTGACCAACAAATATGAGTCAAAATCAGACACTGTTGCACTAGGATTTTGTAAATGAACAAGTCCATTTGTTGACCTCCCAATTAATTCAGATGGCTAAGGATAACAAATAACCAATGACAAAAACAAAGGTACTGTGTAACATACTTAACTAAATTATGACGTAGTCTCTTTGCAGTTGTTTTTCTCCATTTACAACATCTTCCTCCCCCACTTTCAAACATTATTAGTCTTCCTCATGTGGAATATAACTCGTGTATTCCACTATTGTATGTATATTCAAGCCCTTATATTGTACTTATTTTTTTGTTTTCCCTCTGTCATGGATTCTTGAGGCCAGGAATCATGTGCATTTTCCTTTCAGTCTACAATGCCTGGCACAAAACAAGCTCTAAATAATAAGCAATATAATAGAAGCAAATCTAGTATAATAATGAATGTAGAAAAAATTTTTAAAGTGTGGATTAGCATGAAACAAAATACGTTCTATAAAAAGAACAAAAAAACAATTATCATTGAATAATCATAAAAAATTAAAAGAGATAAACATAAAAATACCAAAGCCATAATATCTTTTTAAAAAATGAAAAGCAGTATAGCTCATAGATTTTTATGCTAATGAATTCTCAATTATTATTTATGAGGATGGTACCTTTACCACATTACCACAACAAAAAAATTGTATTTAAAACTTTCCCTTAATAAAATGACTCCACCAAATTTATCTTTGCTTCTTTAGAGAGCCTATTTAAAATAATCTTTGTTGCCATTTTAATGGTTGCAGAGTTAGTTTCTGGTGTTAAATTTGTGTGCCTCATCAGAGAAATGGATCCAGAACGCCCTTCTCTATTATACCTATGAAAATCAGTGAGCTTTCTCCAGCAGCTCTTAGCTGTTTTCTGCATAGCAGAAAGAAACAAAATCCTCTTTCCAAGTGGGGAACTCAAATTAGCAAGTATCGAGACTCCACAGATAATGCCAAACACTGTGCTATCACCTGAGATCATCAAGATAAAATACTACAGTCTCTAGGGAAAAAAATCTAATGCAGTTCTTCCCAAAGGAAATTAATAAACAAAAAATTATCTTAAAAATTACCCTATGAAAGAATATATGTGTATGCAGCAGTTCTGTGCTCTCACAGCTATCACTTTGCTTCTGTAATAAAAAATTGTCATGTCCTTACATAATTCTATTTAGATCCCCCTTCAAAATATTATTATGTGCAGGCATCAATTTATATACTTTATTTAATATTAAATATAAATTTACATTGGAAACATTTTCCATAATTGTTGTTACATGAGGTGATTTAGTTCTAATTCCATTCCACGAAATCCTATTTGGTCCATAATGTCCCTGATGTATTTTATTGCCCTCATAAAAACATAAAACCAAACTATTTTACTCAACAATAATTCTTTGAAGAAGTGTGTTCAGAGCCTAACATGGAGCTCTACCAATATATCTCTTCAATGCAACTTAAACATTCAAGATCACGGACTGTTTTACATGGCGCTATTAGCTTATGTATAAATTTTAAGTTGATGAAAGAGACTGGGAACTTTGTGGAAAAATAGGCACTTGAAATAAAGAGAAATCCTATTCACTGATGGGGTGTGTGGCAGAAATAGATGACCTGTAGGACACCTAAGACTTGTGGACCTGCATATAGAGTATTGATGGGCAGTTAGTGTGTCTTTACATCCACGTGAGACCAACTCAGGATAATAGAATATAAAGTTAAATAATGTGGGTCACCATATACCTCCCTTAGAGTCTTTCACTTTCCTTTGAGTCACTGTGGTTCACATATCAAAGATGGTGACATCAAAAGTTGGAAGGAGTCTGGATTCCAGAATCACTCCTTGGAGTAGAGCCACGAGTGCCCCAACCAAAAACATTTGAAATAAACTTTCTATGAGTGAGAAATGAACTTTTATTGGAGATTTTTTTTTTTTACATCTTTATTGGAGTATAATTGCTTTACAATGGTGTGTTAGTTTCTGCTTTATAACAAAGAGAAGCAGTTATACATATACATATGTTCCCATATCTCTTCCCTCTTGCGTCTCCCTCCCTCCTACCCTCCCTATCCCACCCCTCTAGGTGGTCACAAAGCACCAAGTTGATCTCCCTGTGCTATGGGGCTGCTTCCCACTAGCTATCTATTTTACGTTTCGTAGTGTATATATGTCCATGCCACTCTCTTATTTTGTCACAGCTTACACTTCCCCCTCCCCATATCCTCAAGTCCATTCTCTAGTAGGTCTGTGTCTTTATTCCTGTCTTACCCATAGGTTCTTCATGACATTTTATTTTTCTTAGATTCCATATATATGTGTTAGCATATGGTATTTGTCTTTCTCTTTCTGTCTTCACTCTGTATGACAGACTCTAGGTCCATCCACCTCACTACAAATAACTCAATTTCCTTTTTTTTATGGCTGAGTAATATTCCATTGTATATATGTGCCACATCTTCTTTATCCATTCAGCCATTGATTGACACTTAGGTTGTTTCTATTTTCTAGCTATTGTAAATAGAGCTGCAATGAACATTTTGGTACATGACTCTTTTTGAATTATGGTTTTCTCAGGGTATATGCCCAGTAGTGGGATTGCTGGGTCATATGGTAGTTCTATTTGTAGTTTTTTAAGGAACCTCCATACTGTTCTCCATAGTGGCTGTACCAATTCACATTCCCACCAGCAGTGCAAGAGTGTTCCCTTTTCTCCACACCCTCTCCAGCATTTATTCTTTCTAGACTTTTTGATGATGGCCATTCTGACTGGTGTGAGATGATACCTCATTGTAGTTTTGATTTACATTTCTCTAATGATTAATGATGTTGAGCATTCTTTCATGTGTTTGTTGGCAGTCTGTATATCTTCTTTGGAGAAATGTCTATTTAGGTCTTCTGCCCATTTTTGGATTGGGTTGTTCGTATTTTTGTTATTAAGCTGCATGACCTGCTTGTAAATTTTTGAGATTAATCCTTTGTCAGTTGCTTCATTTGCAAATATTTTCTCCCATTCTGAGGGTTGTCTTTTGGTCTTGTTTATGGTTTCCTTTGCTGTGCAAAAGCTTTGAAGTTTCATTAGGTTCCATTTGTTTATTTTTGTTTTTATTTCCATTTCTCTAGGAGGTGGGTCAAAAAGAATCTTGCTGTTATTTATGTCATAGAGTATTCTGCCTATGTTTTCCTCTAAGAGTTTGATAGTTTCTGGCCTTACATTTAGGTCTTTAATCCATTTTGAGCTTATTTTTGTGTATGGTGTTAGGGAGTGTTCTAATCTCATACTTTTACATATACCTGTCCAGTTTTACCAGCACCACTTATTGAAGAGTCTGTCCTTTCTGCACTATACATTCCTGCCTCCTTTATGAAAGATAAGGTGACCATATGTGCATGGGTTTATCTCTGGGCTTTCTATCCTGTTCCATTGATCTATATTTCTGTTTTTGTGCCAGTACCATACTGTCTTGATTACTATAGCTTTGTATTATAGTCTCAAGTCAGGGAGCCCGATTCCTCCAGCTCCATTTTTTGTTCTCAAGATTCCTTTGGCTATTCATGGTCTTTTGTGTTTCCATACAAATTGTGAATTTTTTTGTTCTAGTTCTGTGAAAAATGCCAGTGGTAATTTGATAGAGATTGCATTGAATCTGTAGATTGCTTTGGGTAGTATAGTCATTTTCACAGTGTTGATTCTTCCAATCCAAAAACATGGTATATCTCTCCATCTATTTGTATCATCTTTAATTTCTTTCATCAGTGTCTTATAATTTTCTGCATACAGGTCTTTTGTCTCCTTAGGTAGGTTTATTCCTAGATATTTTATTCTTTTTTCTGCAGTGGTAAATGGGAGTGTTTCCTTGATTTCACTTTCAGATTTTTCATCATTAGTTTATAGGAATGCAAGAGATTTCTGTGCATTAATTTTGTATCCTGCTACTTTACCAGATTTGTTGATTAGCCCTAGTAGGTTTCTGGTAGAATCTTTAGGATTCTCTATGTATAGTATCATGTCATCTGCAAACAGTGACAGCTTTACTTCTTCTTTTCCGTTTTGGACTCCTTTTATTTCTTTTTCTTCTTTGATTGCTGTGGCTAATACTTCCAAAACTATGTTAAATAAGAGTGGTGAGAGTGGGTAACCTTGTCTTGTTCCTGATCTTAGTGGAAATGCTTTCAGTTTTTCTCCGTTGAGGATGATGTTGGCTGTGGGTTTGTCATATATGGCCTTTATTATGTTGAGGTAGGTTCCCTCTATTCCTACTTTCTGGAGGGTTTTTATCATAAATGGATGTTGAATTTTGTCAAAAGCTTTCTCTGCATCTATTGAGATGACCATATGGTTTTTCTCCTTCAATTTGTTAATATGGTGTATCACGTTGATTGATTTGCGTATATTGAAGAATCCTTGCATTCCTGGAATAAACCCTACTTGATCATGGTGTATGATCTTCTTAGTGTGCTGTAGGATTCTGTTTGCTAGTATTTTGTTGAGGATTTTTGCATCAATGTTCATCCGTGATATTGGCCTGTAGTTTTCTTTCTTTGTGACATCCTTGTCTGGTTTTGGTATCAGGGTGATGATGGCCTTGTAGAATGAGTTTGGGAGTGTTCCTCCCTCTGCTATATTCTGGAAGAGTTTGAGAAGGATAGGTGTTAGCTCTTCTGTAAATGTTTGATAGAATTCACCTGTGAAGCCATGTGGTCCTGGGCTTTTGTTTGTTGAAAGATTTTTAATCACAGTTTCAATTTCAGTGCTTGTGATTGGTCTGTTCATAATTTCTATTTCTTCCTGATTCAGTCTTGGCAGGTTGTGCATTTCTAAGAATTTGTCCATTTCTTCCAGGTTGTCCATTTTATTGGCATAGATTTGCTTGTAGTAATCTCTCATGATCTTTTGTAATTCTGCAGTGTCAGTTGTTACTTCTCCTTTTTCATTTCTAATTCTATTGATTTGAGTTTTCTCCCTTTTTTTCTTGATGAGTCTGGCTAATGCTTTATCAATTTTGCTTATCTTCTCAAAGAACCAGCTTTCAGTTTTATTGATCTTTGCTATCGTTTCCTTCATTTCTTTTTCATTTATTTCTGATCTGATTTTTATCATTTCTTTCCTTCTGCTAACTTCGGGGTTTTTTTGTTCTTCTTTCTCTAATTGCTTTAGGTGCAAGGTTAGGTTGTTTATTCGAGATGTTTCCTGTTTCTTATGGTAGGGTTGTATTGCTATAAACTTCCCCCTTAGAACTGCTTTTCCTGCATCCCATAGGTTTTGGGTTGTCGTGTCTCCATTGTCATTTGTTTCTAGGTATTTTCTGATTTCCTCTTTGATTTCTTCAGCGATCACTTCATTATTAAGTAGTGTATTGTTTAGCCTCCATGTGTTTGTATTTTTTACAGATCTTTTCCTGTAATTTATATCTAGTCTCATAGTGTTGTGGTCGGAAAAGATACTTGATACAATTTCAATTTTCTTAAATTTACCAAGACTTGATTTATGACCCAAGATATGATCTATCCTGAAGAATGTTCCATGAGCACTTGAGAAAAATATGTATTCTGTAGTTTTTGGATGGAATGTCCTATAAATATCAATTCAGTCCATCTTGTTTAATGTATCATTTAAAGCATGTGTTTCCTTATTTTTTTTTTCATTTTGGATGATCTGTCCATTGGTGAAAGTGGGGTGTTAAAATCCCCTACTATGAATGTGTTACTGTCGATTTTCCCTTTTATGGATGTTAGTATTTGCCTTATGTATTTAGATGTTCCTATGTTGGGTGCATAAATATTTACAATTGTTATATCTTCTTCTTGGATCGATTCCTTGATCATTATGTAGTGTCCTTCTTTGTCTCTTCTAATAGTCTTTATTTTAAAGTCTATTTTGTCTGATATGAGAATTGCTACTCCAGCTTTCTTTTGGTTTCATTTGCATGGAATATGTTTTTCCATCCCCTCACTTTCAGTCTGTATGCGTCTCTAGGTCTGAAGTGAGTCTCTTGTAGACACCATATATATGGGTCTTCTTTTTGTATTCATTCAGCCAGTCTGTATCTTTTGGTGGGAGTATTTAATCCATTTGCATTTAAGGTAATTATCGATATGTATATTCCTATTTCCATTTTCTTAATTGTTTTGGGTTTGTTATTGTAGGTCTTTTCCTTCTCTTGTGTTTCTTGCCTAGAGAAGGTCCCTTAGCATTTGTTGTAAAGCTGGTTTGGTGGTGCTGAACTCTCTCAGCTTTTGCTTGTCCTTAAAGGTTTTAATTTTTGCATCAAATCTGAATGAGATCCTTGCTGGGTAGAGTAATCTTGGTTGTAGGTTGTTCTCCTTCATCACTTTAAATATGTCCTGCCACTCCCTTCTGGCTTGCAGAGTTTCTGCTGAAAGATCAGGTGTTAACCTTATGGGGATTCCCTTGTGTGTTATTTTTCCCTTGCTGCTTTTTTTTTTTTTTTTTTTTTTTTTTTTGGTACATGGGCCTCTCGCTCTTGTGGCCTCTCCTGTTGTGGAGCACAGCCTCCGGACACGCAGGCTCAGTGGCCATGCCTCATGGGCCCAGCCCCTCCACGGCATGTGGGATCTTCCCGGATCGGGGCACGAACCCGTGTCCCCTGCATCAGCAGGCGGACTCTCAACCACTGCACCACCAGGGAAGCCCTCCCTTGCTGCTTTTAATATGTTTTCTTTGTATTTAATTTTTGACAGTTTGATTATTATGTGTCTTGGCATATTTCTCCTTGGATTTATTTTGTATGGGACTCTCTGTGCTTCCTGGACTTGATTAACTATTTCCTTTCCCATATTAGGGAAGTTTTCAACTATAATCTCTTCAAATATTTTCTCAGTTCCTTTCTTTTTCTCTTCTTCTTCTCAAACCCTTATGATTCGAATGTTGGTGCGTTTAATGTTGTCCCATAGGTCTCTGAGACTGTCCTCAGTTCTTTTCATTCTTTTTTCTTTATTCTCCTCTGCAGTAGTTATTTCCACTATTTTATCTTCCAGGTAACTTATCCGTTCTTCTGCCTCAGTTATTCTGCTATTGACCCCTTCTAGAGTATTTTTAATTTCATTTATTGTGTTGTTCATCGTTGCTTGTTTCATCTTTAGTTCTTCTAGGTCCTTGTTAAATGTTTCTTGCATTTTCTCTATTCTGTTTCCAAGATTTTGGATCATGTTGACTATCATTATTCTGAATTCTTTTTCAGGTAGACTGCCTATTTCCTGTTCATTTGTTAGGCCTGGTGGGTTTTTATCTTGCTCCTTCATCTGCTGTGTGTTTTTCTGTCTTCTCATTTTGCTTATCTTACTGCGTTTGGGGTCTCCTTTTTGCAGGCTGCAGGTTCGTCGTTCCCGTTGTTTTTGGTGTCTGTCCCTAGTAGCTAAAGATGGTTCAGTGGGTTGTGTAGGCTTCCTGGTGGAGGGGACTAGTGCCTGTGTTCTGGTGGATGAGGCTGGATCTTGTCTTTCTGGTGGGCAGGTCCACGTCTGGCGGTGTGTTTTGGGGTATCTGTGGACTTATGATTTTAGGCAACCTCTCTGCTAATGGGTGAGGTTGTGTTCCTGTCTTGCTAGTTGGTTGGCATAGGGTGTCCAGCACTGTAGGTTGCTGGTCGTTGAGTGGTAGGTTGCTGGTCTTTGAGTGAAGCTGGGTGTTGGTGTTGAAATGGAGATCCCTGGGATATTTTCGCCATTTGATACTACATGGAGCTGGGAGGTTTCTTGTGGACCAGTGTCCTGTAGTTGGCTCTCCCACCTCACAGGCACAGCACTGACTCCTAGCTGCAGCACCAAGAGCCTTTCATCCACACGGCTCAGAATAAAAGGGAGAAAAAGTAAGTAAGAAAGAAAGAAAGAAAGAAAGAAAAGAAAGAAAGAAAGAAAGAAAGAATAAAATAAAGCTATTAAAATAAAAAATAATTACTAAGAAAAAAAATTTTTAAGTAAAAAAAAAAAACGGACGGATAGAACCCTAGGACAAATGGTGAAAGCAAAGCTATACAGACATAATCTCAAACAGAAGCATACACATACACACTCACAAAAAGAGGAAAAGGGGAAAAAATAATAAATCTTGCTCTCAAAGTCCACCTCCTCAATTTGGGATGATTCGTTGTCTATTGAGGTATTCCACAGATGCAGGTACATCAACTTGATTGTCGAGATTTAATCTGCTGCTCCTGAGGCTGCTGGGAGGGATTCCCCTTTCTCTTCTTTTTTTTCTCACAGCTCCCGGGGCTCAGCTTTGGATTTGGCCCTGCCTCTGCGTGTAGGTCGCTGGAGGGCGTCTGTTCTTCACTCAGACAGGACGGGGTTAAAGGAGCCGCTGATTCGGGGGCTCTGGCTCACTCAGGCCGCGGGTAGGGAGGGGCACGGAGTGCGGGGCAACCCTGCGGCGGCAGAAGCCGGCGTGACATTGCACCAGCCTGACGCGCACCGTGCGTTCTCCCGTGGAAGTTGTCCCTGGATCCAGGGACCCTGGCAGTGGCGGGCTGCACAGGCTCCCCGGAAGAGAGGTGTGGATAGTGACCTGTGCTCACACACAGGCTTCTTGGTGGCGGCAGCAGCAGCCTTAGCGTCTCATGGCTGTCTCTGGGGTCCGCGCTGATAGCCGCGGCTCACGCCCGTCTCTGGAGCTCCTTTAAGCAGCGCTCTTAATCCCCTCTCCTCGCATACCAGGAAACAAAAGGGTAAGAAAAAGCCTCTTGTCTCTTCGGCAGGTCCAGACTTTTTCCCAGACTCCCTCCTGGCTAGACGTGGCGCACTAGCCCCTTCAGGCTGTATTCACATCGCCAGTCCTCTCTCTGTGCTCCGACTGAAGCTTGAGCCTCAGCTTGCAGCCCCGCCCGCCCCGGCGGGTGAGCAGACAAGCCTCTCGGGCAGGTGAGTGCTGGTCGGCCCCAATTCTCTGTGCGGGAATCTCTCCACTTTGCCCTCCGCACCCCTGTTGCTGCGCTCTCCTCCGCGGCTCCGAAGCTTCCCGCCTCTGCCACCCACAGTCTCCGCCCGCGAAGGGGCTTCCAAGTGTGTGGAAAGTTTTCCTCCTTCACAGCTCCCTCCCACTGGTGCAGGTCCCGTCCCTATTTTTTGTCTCTGTTTTTTCTCTCTTTTTTTGCCCTACCCAGGTACGTGGGGGAGTTTCTTGCCTTTTGGGAGGTCTGAGGTCTTCTGCCAGCGTTCAGTAGGTGTTCTGTAGGAGCTGTTCCACGTGTAGATGTATTTCTGGTGTATCTGTGGGGAGGAAGGTCCGCGTTTTACTCTTCCGCCATCTTCCCCGCCGTGTGCCACTGAGGTTTTTGAATCATTTATTACAAGCCCTGCATTAATTGCCCAAGCTAATATTAGGGGTCAAGGGGACTATGAATTGTGTCGACTGACAGGCAGGACTGGAAGAAGCCTACTCTGCTCTGCTCTTTGTTCCTTTTCGTACACTAAACAGTTTCTACATTTTGCCCTCGTTACCTCTTTAAAAATTGGCACTCAGGAGAGTTGATAAGATCAAAACAGAGAACAGGATGGGTGTAAGGCAAGAAGAGACCAGAAAATGAAAACAGGGCTCTCTCTTCTTTTCACTTTTGTGCATGTTTCCAACATTTAGCATGAGAGGCTGGAGTAGGAGGGGTGGGTGGACAAGTCGTGTAATGAAAAATAGTAATAACATGCGTTTTCTCTTTATTTCTTCCTGCCTCTATATTTGGTTCCACAGTTACCAACCAGAATTAAAGTAGCAGTTGTGAGTGGGTCCAGAGAAGAGTCGAGCAATGTAAGGATATTTCTATGACGATCACTCTCAATAGGTAAGGAAGCACAAATACATAGTACTGGTACCTTAAGTGAGGAAATGCAGGTACGAATTAAGCCATTCTCACAGTATTGCTCAGGGTGACTGTTTATCCTTACACCAGTAAGTCTTTTTAAAATTTTCTTAAAATGATTCAAGCCCTTTACATTTAATAACATGCTGAATGAAAATACATTGTTTAACCTCAGGTGAAGAAGATAGACATAATCAAAGTGAGTTTTCATAGCATATTAATATTATGGGTATGTGCAGATGCCTTTCTTATTTTATATATCTGTTCCCTTTTAGTATCATATCCTCCATCTCTTCTTTCCTCAAGGCAACCATTGTATTCTCCCTAATGTGTTATTTTCATTTGTATGAGTTTCTTTGGAAAGTTTACAAGTTTCTATTGGGTAGTATAATGGATTTTTCCAGACTCAAAACAGCCTAATTAAAATGATGATGGAAAATTAACTTATGATAGACTAAATTTGGTACACTACACTACTTCAAATAGAAGTCCTCGAGCTCCTAGGAAACATTTAAGTGCTGGAGAAGAATGCTACCAAATTAAGAGCAGGTGATGACAATATCTCAGAATTGACACAAAAACACAATATGCATATATGTGTGAATCACTCAGACTGCCATAACAAAATACCACAGATTGCATGGTTTAAATAACAGAAAATTATTTTCTCACAGTCCTGAAAGCTAGAAAATTTAAGGTCAAGGTCTGGCAGAGTTCGATTTTTAGTGAGATCTCTCTTCACAGCCTGCAGATGGCTGCCTTCTTGCTGTGTCCTCACATGGTGGAGAGATATCTTTTATCTTCCTCTTCTTATAAGGTCACCAATCCTATCAGATTAGGGCCCACTCTTGTACCTCATTTAATTTTAATTGCTTCCTAAAAGCCCCATCTCCAAATACAATCACACTGGGGGTTACGGCTTCAATATGTAAATGGAGGCGGGGACACAATTCAGACCTAGTAATGTAAATATATCTCACACACACATAAAGACACACACGATGGAGAGAGATTTCTCAACTATTGAAGTTATAAATCAAAAAGTTTCTTATGGCATCTGTTCTTATGTCTGTAAATAATGTAGAATCTGATGTCATACATTTATTCATTATTTTAGCAAATAATTATTTGAAAGGCTAATATGTATGAAACACTGTTCTAAGTTCTTAAAATTCATCAGAGAAGAGGTGAAAATTTCTGCCTAGTTGTAGCTTACATTATAGTAGGTGAATATAGACAATAAGTGATAAATGATCAAAATCAAAAGCTAATATACAATGTGTTAGATATTGAAATCTTCTATGGAAAAGAATAGAGAAATTTAATAGGGATAAAAATGGATGAAAAAGAGAGGAGGATCAGCATGTCTCATAGAAAAAGTAATATTTGGGCAAAATTTGATGGAAGTTAAGCAGTTAATCCTACAACTATCTGAGGAAAGAAGATTCTAGGCAAGGGAACTGTGAGGTCAAAGCATCTAAGGAGAGAATATTTAAAACAGCAAGAAGACAGTGTGGCTAGAGCAGGAAAAAAAAAGACTTAAAGAAGTGGAAATGAGTCCAAACCCAGACTGCATAGAACTGCAACTCCTGGGCTTAAACTGTAAGTAAAAATAAGAATCATTAGAGCATTTGAAATCTGGTTTAAGATTTAAAGGAATTAATATTGTTGCTGTGTTGAGAATTGAAGAGGAAGGATGGCAAAATTGGAACCAGAGACCAGCTGGGTGGCTATTAGAGTAATACAGGCAAGAGGCAGCTGTGTCTCTGACGAGGCTGGTAGCACTGGAAGTGGTAGTAAATATTGGGATCCTGAATATATTTGAAGGTAGTGTTCAAAAAGAATTATGGATGGTTTGTATGCAGGTGATTTAGCACACAAATACACAGTTGATTTAAATTTATTATATTATGATCACTGTCTCCTGCTGCAAAAAGAAATAGAACTTTCAGCAGGTCACAGACCTAGTTATAAAACCAAATATTCTGGAAAGTTAAAATGTTTCCATGAAAGTAAGCCGTGGGTAAATTCAACATAGACTTGCTCACCATCTCATGCGTTAGAATTCATTGGTGCTGTAGTGAAAATGTAACTTTAAAGTAGGTCAAATGGCTGCTTATTCGTCCAGTAGGTAGTTCATATATTCAGCTCTATTCTTCCTAAGATGTGATAACAGCTTAAAGTTTTGAAATATATCCAGTCATCTGTAGATAACGGTCTGATGCATTCTATTGGCGAAGTGCCTTAAAATGAGATCTATCAAGGCCCGTTGGTTATTTGGGCTCAAGAGTCCCTCTGAAGCCATACCTGGAGAATCTTAGTCCTAGATAAGAGTCTCACTTTTGGCCACAGTCTGGTTTGAGGATGGCACTACAGCAGCTGTAAGATTCTACTGACTAGAGTCTAATCTCTTTATATGTTAGTGGTTTCTAATCCATTTCTACTCTCAGATTTTGAGGTTGACTTAGGTGAGATTTGCCATCACATCCAAAGCAATGTCTGTATATGTCCCAGTTTGGACATGAACAGCCTAAGAGTTACGAGGTCATTGAGAAGTACAGATTTTGCCTTCCAGAGGCTCCTGGAAGTTTAATTCTTAGTCCTGATACTTGGTTTTCATTGAAGGTACACAATCCTGAAGGGGCACAGGCTAATTCTGTTAGCCCATACTTAACCAGCGTGTGAGGTTTTAGATCTTGTTTCTAATTATTATCTGTGCCAACTGCAGTATCATACTTGTACTCTAAAAAAAATAAAATTCACTGTAATATCCTTTTTCCAGGTGTAAAAATGTAGGGGTAATTTTCTGGGGTTTTTTGGATAAAAAGTAACATAAAATAACATATCAAAGCATGATTTCTGTAAGTGCTTAAGGAAAGTCTTTAGCCTGGAGAGCTGTGCCAAGCTGGCAGGGGTCTGGAAGCTCTTTGCTGTGAGAAACAAAGCTTCGTCCTGCCATGCAGATGCCTTGGGTCCCAGCTGTTTATTTCTGAACACTTGATCCATAAGGGAAACATAGGCTAAGGAATCTCTTTTAACAAGACAGCACTGAGAATAACACTTAGCTTGTGACTCAAAATCTTCTGCTTCAATTTATAGATTATTATGCTCCAAGATTTTGCCTGAGCTGTTTTCTTACCTGCCTACAAGCAGAGAAGCTTGATTTAGATCATATCACCTGTCAGTGTCACAGGTAATGCAAGTGCTATTGAGAGTATCAACACCACAGGAAGCATCAAAAAGCATGTAGAGACTGACCACAGGAGTGGAGAGAGGAGAATGTGTACATCAGGGACATGTCTTCCAATTGGCCAGAGAACCTGGCCTAGAATATACTGGTTGGAAAAATAAGACCCAAGGCTAGAAATGTATCTGCCATTTTATATTGTAAAGTACTATTGTTTTAGTTATATTAATGATGACATCAGCTATTTCACCTTTTGTGAGTATCTGTATTAGGAAATACAGAAACAGCAAGGAAGGGTAAAGCCATGGAGTGTATATGTACTCTTTGAGAAGTGAGCATTTTCAAGTTTTCTATTTCAGAGCAAGCATTTTCAAAATGAAAAGTGTGACTTGATCACTCTCTTAGTTCATGTGGCTGCTATTAACTATATACCACATTGAGTAGCTTATAAACACAGATATTTATTTCTCACAGTTTTGGAAGCTTGAAGTCCAAAATCAAGACGCCAGCATGGTCTCATTCCAGTGAGAGGCCTCTTCCTGGGTCACAGCCTGTGCCTTCTCACTGTGCCTCACAGGGTGGAAGCGGTGAGGGATCTCTGGGAGGTCTCTTATAAGGAAACTAATCTTTTTTTAAATTAATTTTTTTATTGGAGTATACTTGATTTACAATGTTGTGTTAGTTTCTGCTGTATGGCAAAGTGAGTCAGTTATACATACACATATATCCACTCTTTTTTAGATTCTATTTCCATATTGGTCATTACCGAGTATTGAATAGAGTTCCCTGAGCTATTCATTATAGGTTCTTAATTAGTTATTTATTCTATAAATAGTAGTGTGTGTATGTCAATCCCAATCTCCCAATTCATCCCCCCCACCACCACCACTTTCCCCCTTTGTAACCACAAGTTTGGTTCTACATCTGTGACTCAACTTCTGTTTTGTAAATAGGTTCATTTGTACCATTTAAGAAGGCTAATCTTATTCATGAAGGCTCCATCCTCATGACCTAATCACCCCCCAAAGACCCTGCTTTCTAATGCCACCATCTTTAGGAGTTAGAATCTTCTTGATCTTTGACTCCATTCTTTTTCCGAAGTTCTGGATCATCATCACTATCATTATTCTGAATTCTTTTTCTGGAAGATTGCCTATCTCCACTTCATTTAGTTGTTTTTCTGGGGTTTTATTTTGTTCCTTCATCTGGTACATAGCCCTCTGCCTTTTCATCTTGTCTATATTTCTGTGAATGTGGTTTTTGTTCCACAGGCTGCAGGATTGTAGTTCTTCTTGCTTCTGCTGTCTGCCCCTCTGGTGGATGAGGCTATCTAAGAGGATTGTTTGTGCAAGCTTCCTGATGGGAGGGACTGATGGTGGTTAGAGCTGGCTGTTGCTCTGGTGAGCAGAGCTCAGTAAAACTTTAATCCCCTTGTCTGCTGATGGGTGGGGCTGTGAGTTCCCTCCCTGTTGGTTGTTTTGGCCTGAGGCGACCCAGCACTGAAGCGTACAGGCTCTTTGGTGGGGCTAATGGTGGACTCCAGGACGGCTCACGCCAAGGAATACTTCCCAGAACTTCTGCCGCCAGTGTCCCTGTCCCTGTGGTGAGCCACAGCTGCCCCCCGCCTCTGCAGGAGACCCTCCAACACTGGCAGGTAGGTCTGGTTCAGCCTCCTGTGGGATCACTGTTCCTTCCCCCCTGAGTCCTGATGTGCACACTACTTTGTGTGTGCTCTCCAAGTGTGGAGTGTCTCTTTCCCCCACTTCTGTAAAAGTCCTGCAATCAAATCCCGCTAGCCTTCAAAATCTGATTCTCTGGGAATTCCTCCTCCTCTTGCTGGAGCCCCAGGTTGGGAAGCCTGATGTGGGGCTCCAAACCTTCACTCCAGTGGGTGGATTTCTGTGGTATAATTGTTCTCCAGTTTGTGAGTCACACACACAGCAGTTATGGGATTTGATTTTATTGTGGATGTGCCCCTCCTACCATCTCATTGAGACTTCTCCTTTGTCTTTGGATGTGGGGTATCTTTTTTGGTGAGTTCCAGTGTCTTCCTGTCGATGATTGTTCAGCAGTTAGTTGTGATTCTGGTGCTCTTGCAAGAGGGAGTGAGCGCATGTCCTTCTACTCTGCCATCTTCCATCAGAGAAATTTTAAACATATGGGGGAGATAAAGAGTTATCACAAGAAGCTATATTCTTACCAATTAGTGATCTCAGCCATGGAAATGGGAGGAAAGAAGATTGTTGGGAGGTTCATAGAGCCAAGAGCCTCTAGTCATGGGATTTGGCTTTGAGAGGTCCAGGATGCCTTCCCTGGAACCCTGTTTATATTTATATTGCTTGATATATAGATGATTAAAGTTTAGAAAGAATGAAAACTAAATCAGTGAGTTAAATGACGGAATAGGCTTTTGATCTAGGCTTCATATTTAAAGTTTTATTTATATTTTATCTTCAGGAATGAAAAAATTTTAGTGTGTAATTTACATTCCATTAAAAGCCATTGGAAAAATAGACCATGAGTCTAAAGAAAATTTAAAAGATTTAGAAACTGTGATCAATAGATAAAAAATATTCAAAATTTATGTAGGAAGATACAAGAATAAAACAAATAGTATCCTGACTGAGGATTAAACTAGGCATAAAGTAACTGAAGGCCTCTCTTTTTAACATTGGATCAGAAAACTAAAACCAGTTTATCACTTTTTTTTTTAACATCTTTATTGGAGTGTAATTGCTTTACAATGTTGTGTTAGTTTCTGCTGTATAACAAAGTGAATCAGCTATATGCCTACGTATAGCCCCATATCCCCTCCCTCTTGCGTCTCCCTCCCACCCTCCTTTTCCCACCCCTCTAGGTGGTTGCAAAGCACCGAGCTGATCTCCCTGTGCTATGCACCTGCTTCCTGTCTATTTTACATTTGGTAGTGTACATATGTCAGTGTTACTCTCTCACTTCGTCCCAGCTTACCCTTCCCCTACTTTATCACTTTTAATCTCATTTCTTTAAATTTAATTGATCTTCTGAATGCTGAATGAGCAGAAAATAATATAACTGATATTACCAACAAAACATTTGGCAGTAGATACAAATCATTTATAATTTCTATTTTGTTAATGTCTTTGGCTCTAGAAGCAATCAGAACAGCTTCCATTTTTATTCTATAAACATATCCATTGAGACTCGCTACCTCCCTATTTGATAAAAATAGCAATATTAAGAGAAAAAGAAATTGCTTAACATTTTGACATCCTTATCATTTACCAGTGCATTTGCTATTTACTTTATTGGGAACAGTTATATATTTTAATTTGATTGACCTATACGATTAACATACTTTTACATATTGTTACAGTTTTATATAATATATAGTTATGTAAATATAGTTCATTACATGGTATAACTATTAGATGATTATTCTAGTCATGTGTGATATGACATCAACAATTCCAATAATACTTCTAATAAAAACAAGTATAATTTTATTAAATGTTTTATGATCTACAAAGTACTCTAATAGCAATATCATTTCTGTATGTATTAAAAATATGAAATTTTCTATCTCCCTGTTAGGGTCACAGTTTTAGTAGCTACACAAATATTTATAATGCCCAGATATTATGTGAAAGTAAATTATGTGGCTAGAAATAAATATAAGGATGGAGTGAAGTGAGATTGTTATAAAATAATGGACAAGGGACAGAGCAAATATTAATGCCAGAAAGCATGAGAACTTAGAGGGAAGAAAGTATAAAAAGCAGGAATTATTAAGAAGAAAGTAGAGAATAAAGTGGGATAAAATCATTAGGGCTGGAGAGACTGGTATTTAAACATGTAAAGGAGATAAGGAAAGGATATTTAAAGAAAGACGTAGAAGGGATTGAGAAAATAGTGCATCTACTTTTCCTAATGTATGAATGGAAAAACCATCTAGTTTGTTTGAAATCTACAGCTCATTAAAGAGCATCCAGTGTACAGTTAAGCTTGTGTTTGATGAAAAATGAAACAGTTTCTTGTTCAGATATGTAATTCCCCAAAATCTCATCATATTTTTCATTTTTTAGTATAAATTCATGTTAATTGCATGCCACTTAAATGTGGTTTTACATATTTACTCTAAGCAGCTCACTTTTAGAGCTACATTTATTTTCCCACAAATGAGTCTTTCAGCTATTCAATAAATGCTCTTTCAATACTTGCTATGGTGGTATATATGCGGTTGCCATCTTATCCTAAATTAAATGTTTATTTGAGGCACTTCATTTAAAGTGTTTTCATTTTCTACTCATTTTAGTTGGAAACGCAATCATGCAGTCTCATTCAAGTTATCTTTTCCTCTGGCATTATTGTTCTTGTTAGTGGCAAAGTAACCTGAAAAGGGGGGAAGAAATCAAAATGAAAAAGACACGCAAACAAATTGTAACTTCTAGTCTTCACAATAGATGTACTGCAAACACAAAAAAAGGTTTAGCAGTAATCTCTGGCTGTGCCAATTCAGTTCACAAAGACCTATTTGTTCATTCATAACAAACAAACAAAAAAATGAATTCCACTGAGGGGAAAATCCTTTACTTAATAGCCACATTGATGGCATGCGCATTTTCATTTTCATGCATTAGGGCTTGGGGTCAATGTGGTTTCATTATAAATAAAGAATTTGTGATTCTATTGAGAGAAAATGGCTGGGTGCAGGAAGTATTTTTTTCTGTTGATTAAGGTCACAGAAAAGATGTCACAGGGTCTGTGTACAAAGCCGAACCTTGTCATTTATTTCTCTATCTGATGATGTTCACTACATTGTTTATACTCCCACTATTCCCAATACTCACACCTCAGGCATAATTTCACCCCCTTTCGCATGCTAAGGATAAAACCTCTGATTCCTTCTCCTCTTGGTATTTAGGAATATTGGAAGATTCAGCTATGAAAACGTTTATAAATTCTGAACGAGTATATTTATTTTAGCTTGATGTAAATAGAAAAGCATGCATTTGAAACATAAAATAAGGCCATAGAAATTACAGGTTAAGGATGCCAGAGTTTAGTAAATAAAAGTACAGGGTGCCCGGTTAAATTTACATTTGAGGTGAATGTCAAATAGTTTTTCTATTATAAGTATTCCATACAATATTTAGGACTTACTTATACTAAAATAGTCATTTAGTTGTTTATCTGTTGTTATTGACTAAAATAGTCAATAGTTGTTTATCTGAAATCAAATTCAGCTGAGTGTTCTTTATTTTATCTGGCAGTCCCATTGGGGGAGGTATTATGCTCTTGGCCATAGATCTTTGTGTCCTAAATTTCTATCATTTTAGGAGGGAGAAAAACCTAAATTACACAATTTCTCCTGCATTATTATGTTAATTACTAATGACTGAAATAAAACAAAAAGTACAAGATTAAAATTCGCCAATTTAATTATCCTATTAAATTAAAAAAATGCTAATCCATTCCCTTTATGTTTCCTAAGTGAACCTGGTTGAAGCCGTATTTATTCTATAATCATTAATTCTGTTTTTTCTGCTATATCGGTTTAAAATTTTGTGGTTCTGTTTTGTGTATTTCAAGCCATAGACTATTTCTCCCAAATACTATATATGTTGCCTAGTATTTATTTTATAATCTAATAAGAAAATTATATTGTTGATGCATGTGTATCTGAGAAACAGTGCTGTCTGAGTCTTTTCTCTGCGTTTCCTGCAGGAAACTGGAATAGGACAGAAAAGGAAAATAAAAACAATGAGAAAGAAAAAGAAGCAAAGCTTCTTTCTGGGTAACTTTTCATTTAAACTTTTTTTTTAAATAATTTTTTTTAAATTTATTTACTTATTTATTTTTGGCTGCGTTGGGTCTTCGTTGCCGCATGTGGGCTTTTCTCTGGTTGCGGCGAGCGGGGGCTACTCTTCGTTGCAGTGCACGGGCTTCTCACTGCAGTGGCTTCTCTTGTTGCAGAGCACAGGCTCTAGGCACACGGGCTTTAGTAGTTATGGCACGCGGGCTCAGTAGTTGTGCCTCACGGGCTCTAGAGCACAGGGTCAATAGTTGTGGCACATGAGCTTAGTTGCTCTGCGGCATGTGGGATCTTCCTGGACCAGGGCTCGAACCCGTGTCCCTTGCATTGGCAGGCGGATTCTTAACCACTGAGCCACCAGGGAAGCCCTAAGCTTTTTTAATAAACAATCTTTTTCAGGATATTTAAATACAATGGTCCTAATATCCTCTCTATTTGCATAAATCTCAAGTAACAGTTTGTGTTAACAAATGCCACTTTCCTTTCTCATACATCTGTTCCTCTTGGTAACTTAGTAACCAAGTGGTACAGAGTGAATGTAGAGACCTTGAGTTATGATGAGTGACATTGTCTATGGTCCCTAGAAGTCACACATGAGTTTATGGGTTAAAGGTTTTACTTACATTAAAAAAGACTCAAAGATAAGCTTTGTTGCCAGCTTTTCTTTTATCTAAAACATTTCCCATCAAGTCTCAACTATCCATCTTAGTATCTTTCAACTCTATTAATGGCATATATCTTAGAATTATAGACCATATTGATGTGTTAGTTTATTGAATCACTATTTCTTCAACTAGGCTAAAGAAAATCCATATTTTTCCTTTACTTTTTGCCAATTACAAATGTCCATCTCTGTACCTGGGTTTAAATACTGTCTGGGACCATAAAGTCCTTCCTTTTATCTTATAGAAAATGATCTCTGGACACCATATGTAAGAGGCTTTATGTCACCTTGGTTTAATGTGCCCCTTCTACTGCTCCTTTCTTGTTCTCCCTACGTTATAGCAACCCTAGTAGTTGTTTGGCTTCTCCATTTCTAGAAATGCCAGCAGTATTCTGTTTTGTTATTGCAAAGGACTAAAAACACTCATTATAAATCACCTTGTATAAAAATTTTTGTAATTTATCGACTCCCTGCCTACTTGAGTTTTAGAAATTTCCCTAGAGATATGCAAAGAACAGTAACAAACATTATAAAGATGTTAATACATTTAACAGTAGAAATATATCAAGCTCAACTGCTTAGATAATCACACTATAGAAAGATAGAAGATTTAGTTAAAAGAAGCATTTCAGGGATGGTATAGGTTGGTAGTTATTAAGATACTACTGAGGCAGCCTTCTCTGCAGTAAACTCCAATGACCGCAGGGAAGACAAAGTCTGTATTGTTTTCCAGTATGTCTGTGGCTGTAGCGTAATTTCTGGTTCAGGTAGGTGTTCCAAAAAAATTGTTGAGTGAGTGTATCCCCCTTAAATTAGACTTACTTGTTCAGAGTTTGCGGGCTTATCCAAAAATTATAGCATAGCATACCATAATCTTAGTAGGAGAGTTAGACATCCATTCATTTTACACTGAGTAAACATTCACGGAACTTTTTGAAGTTTTTGTAGATGCTACAAGATTTAACTTTATATAAGAAAATTAAGTGTTGATTTTAGAAACTCTTAAGATCAAGCATTTAAAATCATTCCCTTATTCATTAGATATCATTCATGAGACAAGAGATATCATGAATTTTCCTCCACAGTAACAATATTTCAAATGCAGTGTGGAAAATTGTGATTTATAGCATGATTTATTATGCTTATGTCATCACCTCCAAATAATTTATGTGACCATGTTTGTGGGGTATAACATCGGTCTTATGTCAAAATTACTATAAATATGAGCAGCCCTTTGCATATTTGCCCTACGTCTGAGGCTTGTTCTTGTTTGCAGGGATTTAAAGTTTAATATCCCCAAAATTGGGACACATAAATACATTTTAAAAATCTCACCTAAGCACACAGACTACTTTTAATGATGTAAGCTAGGTAATTTAAAAGAATAAAAATGTTTAAAAGAATCACCTGTTGTAGAACTACTTACACTAATCCTCTTTAAAATGGAATGTTCCTGGTTTAATTAATGGCTTCATACCAACCATCAAATACTCCATATTCTGCAAATCTCCATTACTGCCAGCCTGAGATGGGCCCGATGTGCCAACATAAATTCAGGGTAAAATAGAGCAAGATGTGAATTCTAGACTCAAAGAAGTCAATATAGAAAATTTCTTGTATCTGAGGACCCATCCTGAGGAAAGTGCCAAAAATTTGTCTCTCCCAAGTGATAGGAAAATGTAGTTTGTCTTATTGAAACAAAATACCGTTGGAAAAAATGTCAAGCACAGACTAAGTAATATATGAATGAAAAGTTTTTGAGAATTCTACATATTTTCTGGTTTTGAGAAAATATTTTATAATATGTATTTGTCTTTTTAAAAAATACAATAAAAGAATTGTTCTCAGAACAACTTCTTTATAATAAGAAAAGTCAGAAACCAGAAGAACCTGGGCCTAGACTGAAGGTTCTAGGCCCAGCTCATACACTACTTGAAGAACAATGTACAAGATGTTTAACAAGTCCAGACTCCAGTTTCCTTCTCCACAGAGTAAAAGGATTATATTAAAATTCTATATAATGCTTAAAACTCTAAAAATCTATAATTTGACAACCCAAAGCTGTCTCCAGTGTCTCTTTCTCCTTTAAGAAAATGGCAGGATTAAATAATCCTTATGATTTTAATATTCTCAAAATATAATTCTGTGAGTATTTTGAGGTATCCAGTGATTAACTCATATATTATGACCTCTCCTATTAAAAAATGTAGTAGATTCCAATTTCTAGTCTGATAAATCATCATTAACAAGGATTGGTCAAAAATTATATTTATTAGTCAGTTTTTTACATCAATGTAATATGTGCCTTAAGCAGTGAAATGTGGGCTTCATATTTTACTATGAAAAATCAGAGTCAGTAATTTGACACTTCCTGAGATTTTTCAGTGATAGGATGTGGAAGGAGGATAAAGCAAAGAGAACACATGAGAGGAGGCAATAGATAAAGAAACCATGACCAAAAAATGTAGAATTGTATGATAGTGTCAGAACCTGGACCAAAATCACTGCAGTATATGTATTGAAAGCTTTCTTTTGCCAAGCCAGTAAAACACTGTGATTGATTAAAACCCGGTAGATTTATATTGAATATTTTGATCTAAAATAATTATGTAAATGCCCAGTATTATGGCTAACACATAGAGCATTTAATTATTTTGAATTTGTTAATATTACAAATCTGATTGCAACTCTTATTAGTCATGTAAATGTTTAGTTATTATTTTTATTAGCATCAATACTAGCATTATTTAATTTTTTTCCTGCTTTCTTTTACCACAGATGATTAAATCCAATCAACTTATTTTGGCTTCTATAAAAGTTCTGGGATTGTGAACGATAATAAAAAGAAGAGCGTAGTGAGTAGGACTCTGGCAATTACCTGTGTGAGCTTATAGTATCATATGGGAATGGGAGAGGGTTTAAGGAGAAAAATCATTCATTATATTGTGGGTTAAATTTTTTAAATATATAATAAACAAAGCACGAACAAATAGATAGAAATAAGCAGCATAAAAAATGATATGAACAAATGGGGAAGCAGGAAAAGCTGCAGGAAAGAAGTTTCGTTTCTTCTAGGTCTCCAAAGTAGGTTTTATGTATTGATAACATGTACAAATTAAATTTGAAAGTATTGGATAGCGTTGGTGTAGTGAATTTGCTACTATAAAAAGGCTGGCTGAAATAGACTACAACTTACAAAATGGTCTGTTGCTTTCAAACCTGATTTACATATATTTTTATTCTAAGACATTTCATTTGCTTGTTCTTCTAAAACATTTTAATTGACTTTTTTGTGAATTACTGTTAACACATATCTGCTTTTGTGTTTTTAGATAGGGAGTCTGGGTTAAAGGTGCTTTGGGAAATAGCTTTCTATTGCCTATAAGTCAGATGTCTTCAGGCAGCACTAAGGGATACATTCTTCCAAAATTTATGTTCTAAATGTGTTTGGAGATTGCTGTTTGTCAAAAATTAATATATCCACAAATCCCTCTAAAATATGTAAAATATTAATATTATATATAAAATTTACAGTTTAAACATAAAACTCAGGAAGCAAAGCACAATAGCCACTCATTTCCATATGCAGATCATTATACATACATCATACGAGGACAATGAAGCAGATGCTAGACCAGATTTCTTCTCACACAAACACACAATAATATTGATTCATCTAGTAACAATGTGTTAAATATTCCGGACATAGTACTAGATTCTGGGTTTATTGTTGAAAACAGAATAGACAAGAGACTTATCTTCCTCTTGCTTAGAATGCTGGCTGAGATGGAGCCAGTGGTGAAGCTATATTGAATTGAGTCAAGTTCATGTGATAATAAACTCCTTCACAGTTTGGATCTTTGTTCAGTATCTTCTCTTTTAAGTAACTCAAAGAGATGGACTCTTATATAGCATAAAGAGGGTATTTTATGCCTCTGAATTGGTATCTTTCTCTAAAGAGAGCTCTTGCTTTATAGCTCTTAAGAAGAGAAAATCATCACTTGTACTTGTTTTAGCAGAGCTTCTGCCAAACGCTCCAACCCACTGGTAGAAAGGTAGTAATAGCCTTATCTTTAAAAAAGTACCTTTTAAATCCTTTAACAAAATATTATGTGGTAGCTAGATCAAAGTGTAGCCATCTTTTCACATTTGGAGCTTTTTACCTTAGCACACTCCTGAGTTCCTTTCTTGGAATTTTTTAGACTTCCAATAATTTGGGTTCAGCTGATCACTTAAAAATGAAACCTGCATTGATATGTCATCATACATACATTAAAAAGGTAATCAGAATCTTATCACTGATATTTCATCTTGCTGTCTAAGACTACAACATCCTACCCCGTCCACATCCCACTTGAGCAGAACTTTCCCCTTTTTTTCCTGGAACAGAGACATGGAAAAGTCAGGCTGACTGAAGATAGACTCTTTCCCAAGAAAGAAAAAGACAGAGAGAGAGATATAACTAGTGCATGCACAGAATCATCTTCTAAAGAAATAAATCAGAAAACTCCACTCCTCTATGGCTCATGGGATACAGAACAGAGAAGGCAGTAGGGAACCAGGATCTCTCTTAAGAGAAAACATTGAGAGTGGAAAGTATCTCATCCTGAACCAATAACATACATTTTGCCCACAGGCAACCTGGCTGACCTGACTGCTTATTATTATTCTGCCCCTCCAGCCACACTGAAACATGCACTTCTGACTTTTGTTCCAGCGTTTTAAACATGTTCCCATTTCAGAGAAGTCTATTCCCACTACTTAAAATGCCTTTTCTTAGGATTTCATGCCATTTGTGACTTTGTTTCATTTGGGTCTCTTTTCAAACGTCATCTTATCTGAGACTCCTGCCCAAACAACACTTTCTAACACAGACCACATCACGACCATCCTTTACTTACTTCATAGCTCTTATGAAACCTGGCATTTCATTCTGTATTTAGGTGGTATTTTTCATCATTTTCTATTTCCTCAACTGGAACTTAATTTCTCTGAGAATTGTGTTCAGTGCTCTTAACCCAGCTCCTAGTACAGTACCTAATGAACTGTAGGGGTTCAATAATTGTTGAATGAAGAAAGGGAAAAAGTGGTATCATTATATCTAATAGGGTGTCAAGGAGAAAGAAATTTCCCTCTACCCTCTTAGGTTCTTCTGGCTGGTCTAAGAATTAAATTGACATGAGACAGATTAAAAGGAGAAAATCAAGCAAAAGTTTAATGACATGTGTACATGGGACAGAAAACTAAACCACCAAAATAACTGAAGCCCTCACCTTAAATGCCGTCTTCAGCTAAAGTGAAAAGAGGATGTTGAGGGTAGTGATTCGGGACTTCAAATGGGAGGAAGGCAATTCACATGGAGATGTAAAAGCAAATGTTTGGCAAACAAATATTTGCTTGGCCATACAGAGGCAATGGGACACAGAATGGACTCTGATCTTTAAGATTCTCCCCCACCACACCTAGCCCATATTCTTTGTAGTTATCTCTGCTGATACCTTGTTGATAAATCTACTCCTGTAATAGGCCCGCTATCTTAAGTGTTCAGGCAGTGTGGGGGAAGGTCAAAGTTTCTTCCTGAGTCTTTTGGGTCTTGATTGTTTTCAGTTAGAAATTATCTGCATACCAGAAACATTTTGGAGTGACAGATTTTGTTCTCCTCTAAGGGGAAATCATAAAATGCTAGATTTATTGTCTTTTGAAGGACACAAAGGTTTAAAATTATTACAAATCGAGTAACTTTTATAAAGTAAGTTTAGTATTGAGATTTGGGCTCTTTATTATATCAAGAAATTAATTTTAGCTATCTTGAGTCACCTAAAGATGTTTTGATTTGCAAGTTGTTTATAATATCTAAAATACCAAGTTAAATCATATATTGTAATTAAAGCAGGTTTGTTGGTAAGATGTAGGTTTTGTAGTGAGACAGACATGCAGTAGAATATCTGCTCAATCACACCTTCGATAATCTCAGACAAATGGGCCAATTCCTTTAAGTCTCAGTTTTCAAAACTATGAAATCAGGCAGTTAGTACTGCCTCACAATGAATTGCTTACATATATTAAATCATTTACAGTATATGAAACATAATATATAGCATAAAGTAAATGCTTAATAAATGATTACATGATAACAATATAGAAATAATAATATGAAAGCAATCTAAAATGTAAAGATTATCTGCAATTATGGAGAAATATATCAATCAAAAGTGTTGATTGATATCAAAGAAAATTTTTGCCATTGCTGAAGATCTAGATCAGGTATAAATTCAAACCCCTACAGGAGTGAGGCAGGTAACACAAGTGAATGAAGCTGTATTTAGGAGGTCTGTGGCAAATTGGAAGCTCAGATATTATCTAAAGTAGGGATCTGAAACTCATCTCGGGTTAGTTGTTGCCAAGACGTAAATCTGGACCGGTTTTGCTGTTGCTCTGTGTTTGCTTTATTTTTAAAAGAAGACACATATCCAGATATTTTTGTGGTACTTACAATTTTGAAATATTGGTAATCTTTGAGTACCAATCGACACACATCTCCTGCTGGTTTCCTGTTTCTTGAGATCTAGAGTAGATCTTACATTTACATGTATGGGGTCTAGAGCGGAATGCATAAAGGCCATCAGGTTTTAAACTTATTATAAACTGTTTTGTTGTGCTTATCACATTGGTATCATTACTGGACCAAATCTCTGTTGTTTCCACTATAGTGTGAGCACCTGCTAGTAAGGACCCTGTGTTGATCATGCTTATGTTATAGTACTTGGAGTAGTGTTAAGTCTATAGGAGCCATTCTTCCTAAAGTTCTAACACTGAATAAATCCAGATGGAAAGCCTAGACTTCTATTTGATTGTGCCTGAAGTGATTAAGGATAGTTGCAGCCCTCAGAAAAGTTAGTGGAAACCTTGGGTCACTACAATAAAGAGAGGAGCTCTTATTACAGGAGAGAAGGGATAGAATTACTTAAAAACACAGCATGCCATTTGTATTTCACAATGCTACTGGAATTTTGGGGTGAGACAGTTCTTTGTTGAGGATGCTTCAATCATTTCAAGACATTTAGCGTCCCTGGGCTCTGCCCACTAAATGCTATTAGAGCACCTTTATCCCTGTGAGAATACGCAGTACATTTTTAGATAGAATTCTGTGGGAAAATAAATGGAAATATTGAATAATGGATAAAGAAAAATCTTTAAAATTTCTGTCAAAGAACTTTTTTGTAGGTATTTTTAAGTAGATGATGGAGAGTATCAAATGACTTATATTTAGATTTTCTTGGCAGTATTTTTTAAAAGTAGTTTAATTTAGAAATGGCAATGGCTTAATGTTAAAATGCCACCATAATAGAGTAAAAATTACTACTTTATCAATACTTAAATTTCTGCCAAAATATCTGAAATGTAATTTTTAAATGAGCAAAGTGGTATACTATTTTCTTAAAATTTCTTTAAAAGTTAAAAACTGAATGTTAAAAATAACTACCCCACTGTAGACTTAAATAGCTTCATGTAGAGGGCTAGGCAGAATAGTTTCCACAGTGAAGACTCCTGATTAGGGTCCTTAAGATGTTAACTAGCCCCTTTAGGAATGGAAATTACTGATTTAGGCACTATAAGTGTTAAACTTACAAATACCTTCCCCTTGTTTTGTAGTATAATGTTAGTTCACACACACGCGCTCTCTCTCTCTCTCTCTCTCTCTCTCTCTCTCTCTCTCTCTCTCTCTCTCACTCACTCACAAACCACTTTGTCAATATCAGAGTATTTTCAAAGCACAGTACAGACCTTAAAACAGTCCTCCACATAGCAAAGGGATCCTTATAAATTATAAATCAAATCTTACTAAATTGTTGATTAAAACTAATCAATGACTTTCCATAGCCCTGAAAATAAAATGCAAATTCCTTAACATGGTCTGTAATGCATGCCATGATTTCCTCTCATTTTTTTCCAACATCATTTAAAAGTGACTCTCTTCTTTAATATGCTGCAGAAAATTGGTTTACTTTGGGTTCCCAAAGCACCCAAACTCATCCATTTTAGACTTTTGCATTTACCGTTCCCATTTTCTCTATATAAGGCTGGCTTTTCCTCATTCCTTGACTCCCATTTAATATATTATTTTTCCTCTGACCTCTGCCTACTCTGACTACTTTAAGAAACCCTGCTCTCTCCCACCCTATTAATCTCTATCTCAGCATCTGCCATTTTAAAACAAGGCAATTATAATAGTTTTAATGACATTCATTTTTGTTGATTTACCTACTTTTTATTTGTCTTCCCATCTTGAGTTCCATCAAAGTAAACTTTATGAGGGGACAGACTGTGTTTCATTCAGTGATATATATCCACTATATAACATCATGCCTAACACCTAATAACTTCTTGAATATATCTCTTAACTAAATAAATTTGTGACATTTCATACTTTTCCATGTCATCAGAAAATAATCTCTCTTGGTAGTTGAATTGTAAAGTCAACCTCTCTGCTTAAGGAAAGGCTAATCCTGAACTTGCTGGATATTTTATTAAGATAATACTCTGGCTGGTATAATTTTTGTTATAGTCTCCTGAAGAATTAATTTCAGATAAAAACCCATTCAGCTATAATTGAACTGGCAATATGGATATGTGTATAAATTTTAAGCCATATATGTCTAATTATGTCTTGCTTTCTTAATATTATCTAGTTTAGCATTTATTCTTTTTGTTATTACAGTGAATATATTTTTTAAATGCTCATAATGTATCACAATATATTACATGTAATTTACCTGTATTATTTCATGAAATCTTTATGTTAACTCACTGAAGTAGACTATCATCTCTGTTTTATCATGGAGAAAGTTGAGGGACAGAAAAGAAAAATAACTTGCCAAAGAATAAAGACTTAGGTAGTTGCAGAGCTGGGATTTAAAACCATATTTGCATGTTAAAGGACTACTACTGTAACCTTGACAGGAATTTATTATACATTTAGTTTTATTTTCAACTTTAGAGAAAATTTATGTAACTTCAATACATTTGAGCATACTGAAACAAAGCCTTCTCAACATAACAAAAATTTTTAAAAACAGCTTCAAAATATACTTATTTTATTGCCAGAGGCATTTTCCTTGTAAGAAAAATGTGATTTTTTTATGGAGTAAAAATTTCTTTACTTTTTTAATGGCAAAAAAAAAAAAAAAAAATAGAACTCTAGCAAGTTACCACAAAAAATGAGACCTAAAGAAGATACAGAACTGAAAAATAACTGAAAACAAGAGAGCAAACATAAAGTACACACTGAACAGAACACCTCTTATTGTATAAATCACTGAAGGTTTATGCTATCTGGAAAAAAATAGTGTGCATGAAACACTTCATTTTTCATTTTGCTTCTTTTCTCAGTTCAAGGTTGAGAATGTGAAAGCCAATAGACTATAAATTACAATTTATACAGCCTACGTGACAAACACAGACTGTTGCTTTAATCCATTCTTTTCTTTTTATTATTGTATCCAGATTTTAAATCATATGTCTGATAACAAAACTATGAAAATAATTTGAAAACATCAGTGTAAATTCATTCATAGTGATTTTGATATTTGCTAGATATGAGTAGAAAATATATTTAACCCAATTATGGTTTTCTTTATAATTGTGCCACAATAGACTCCTCAATTTTATGTAAAAAAAAAACTAAATAATTATGGATAAATGAAAAACAGTTGCATGATTTAGCTTTAATGTAAACTAAAAATCCTTTCCTAACTTAACTGATACACAAAAGAGAGCAGGCTTTGAAATTTATATGAGCAAATCCCATCAGCAGAGGGCAGAAGAGATGACAATCTCAAGTGTGAAATATGAGATTATAAAAATATAACAGTTTATAGCTAAATAAAAGTATGTACATTTTAAGCCTTGCATTTTTTCAGCCATCTACATCCTAATACACATACAAAATAGAGTGTTGCTAGTAAGGTATAAGTCTCACTAAAAATTCATAGTAACAGAAGCAACTATCACAAACAGAGCATATCTTCTCATTTCATGGAGGCAAAAATATAGATAATCATTTCATACACTGTCCATCTACAAGCTCAAAGACACCTGAAATATCCTTAACTCCATAGGAAAGAAGACTTCACTGACCTCTATAAGCACATACAGAACCAATAAAGAATCTAAGAATGGCTATTTTTATATAGTTTTCTTTTGTGTCTTCTTAAATGCATCAGCTGGAGAAATGCTATGAGTTTTAGGCACACATACTTAAATGTAACGAGTAGTCTTCATATCTCGTCTGTTCTGCACAGAATAACCTAGTCATTTAACACGTTCTCCAATGCCCTTTACATCTACTCCAAATAATTTACTTTACAGGATATCCCTGCATAGGGATGAAAGATGCAAAATAATTAACTGATCTCACTTCAAATCCATCCCACTCATCTCAAGTTAGGCCCTAAATGCCGCCCAGAGAACGTATCAGTGTCTCACAGTCTTATTTATTACCCTATTCTTCTAGAAGATGTATACTGTCTCCTTCCTCCCCAAGTTAGTTAAATACTTCCCACATTCTTCACTGCTTTGGGTGGTCACATTTTCTCTTTTACTGACTAGCATTCTCTTTTTATTGAGAAAAACTAATCCACTAATCTGTCAGCATCATTAATCATATTCTTTTATTCCTGTAATTAAGGATAAGCCATCTCTCTTTTTGCTTAAGGTCATCCTATCATTTTGGAGTAACCCATCCACTCCTGTCTATTCATATCCCTCTAGGAATTCAATCTCAAAATCTCTCTCTCTCTCTCTCCCTCCTGAAGTTATTCTTTTATATTAAAACACACACACACACACATTGTGTTGTTAATAATCTAAACATTGTTAAACTGAAAAGTCAGTACTTAGCCCTCATTTTACCTGACAACTAGATTACTGAATCTTTTTTCTTCAACATGTTTTTGATTTGACTTATGTTCTTAACATAAAAGGATGTGGTTTTCATGACAACATTTTATCCTCTGTTGTTAGTAAATTGTGACATAATAAACTATTTAATTCAAAATATGCCTTTTTGGGAAAATCTGTTCAGTTTAGAAAAGGAAATTGAGGAAGGTTGAAGCCAGAGGGAGCATGACTTTCTGATCACAGCATACACAGAAAGAGCACTATTTAAAAATAAAAAAGAAGGAAGGAAGGAAAGGGGGAGGGAGAGAGGGAGGGAAGGAGGGAAAGACAGAAAAAAGGGAAGTAGAGAAAAAAATAAAGATAGTTGCTAGTTATTAGGGCATTTCCTGATATTCTAATTTATTCTACAGCATAAACTAGAAATCTACTTTTATCATGGTCCAAGATTTTTAGTGACGGGGAAAATGGGCTCTCATCTCACTAATTCACAGTATACAATTCCAGGTTTTGAAACATCAATACTGTTTATTTATCAACATCTGTATCAAGGTGTCACAAATCCTGTTGAAACACTCATAAACAGTGACACAGCACATGGCTGAGATGAGTTCAGCTAAAGAAAGAGATATGGATCACAGCACATGAGACATGCCACAAAAGCTCCCAGACCTAACTCAGTAAGATTTTGTAGTGTCGTGGCTGTTCTATAATATGTCCTATAAGATCTAGGAAATTTTGGTAATTGCCTTAATATTAATACTCTCCTCTACTAGGAAGAGGCATGGGTGAAGCTAAATTACAAACATTAGGAGAGGTCTTAAAACAAATACCACAGATTGTTAAACGCAGCATTCACAATGCCCCCTAAATTATTCATGTAGGGAATTGTGAATAGACACCTCACAGTCTAGATTATTTAATCAGTGTATACAATTTCTTAGTGAACATTTATAACCATTATCTGGTAGCATCTAAAAACAGTGCAATAATCTTTAGTGATTTCCATTTTGAATAAAGACTTATTTGAACTTACTAGCTTATTAGATATAGGCTTTGTTTAGCTTCAGTAATGAGCCAATGCATTTCCATTTCTAAGGAGATTTTTTAAGATGTTATAATGAAACAGGTCATGATTTTTAAATATAGAGATAAACGTAGTCTTTTGCATGTGCATGGGATGCTGTAATAATCATAATTATTTCCTTAACTTTTATCATTTTTATCACTGTAGCACTTTTATCATTGTAACAACTTAGCCACCAAGCATACACAGATTTTATTATCTTGTTGTATCTTCAGCAAGAATGGAGGATGAAGATCTCGATAATCTAGAATACATTATAACTACAGCAGTGCAGGGAGAGAAAAAAGCAAATTAATTAGCTAAGGTATATATTAACTATATAAATTATGCTCTTTCCTAAGCTCCTCTGACATCAATTTATATTATTATCTGCTTTCTTACTTCTATTATCTTCTTTCTCTCCTAAAAACATTGATGGTTTTGTAAAAATAATTATGGGTTATGGGTTTTGGCATATATATATATATATATATATATATATATATATATATATATTTTTTTTTTTTTTTTGTGGTATGCGGGCCTCCCACCACTGTGGCCTCTCCTGCCACGGAGCACAGGCTCCGGACGCGCAGGCCCAGCGGCCATGGCCCACGGGCCCAGCCGCTCCACGGCACGTGGGATCCTCCCGGACCGGGGCACGAACCGGTGTCCCCTGCATCGGCAGGCAGACTCTCAACCACTGTGCCACCAGGGAAGCCCTATATATATATATTTTTTTAAGAAGATGTTGGGTGTAGGAGTTTATTAATTAATTAATTTATTTTTGCTGTGTTACGTCTTCATTTCTGTGCGAAGACTTTCTCTAGTTGTGGCAAGCGGGGGCCTCTGACTATTGCGGCCTCTCTTGTTGCAGAGCACAGGCTCCAGACGTGCAGGCTCAGTAGTTGTGGCTCACGGGCCTAGTTGCTCCGCGGCATTTGGGATCCTCCCAGACCAGGGCTTGAACCCGTGTCCCCTGCATTAGCAGGCAGATTCTCAACCACTGCGCCACCAGGGAAGCCCTGGCCCATATTTTTATATGTGAACTCTTAAGTTCTAATATAAACTAACTTTTATCATGTAGGGAATAACCGCTTTCATATAATACAGGTTTTGTCCCTGTTATTAATTTCCTTTAATTGAATAAATTAATAAAACTAAAGGAAAAAATGATTTTATGGTGAGATTGCATGATACATTTTTCATTCAGACATGGTCTTTCAAGAATAAGATCATCAAAAACAATGTAAAAACCTCCTTCAAAATGCTAATTTGTATAAACAGAATTCTAATAGATTTTATGTGACTCACATTTATGGAAGGAATATTGAAGATGCATAAAGTTTTCAATATACAGAAATATATTTAAAGCACTTCAGGCAAATGTCACTGCCTTTCAAAATAAATATGTACATAAATACCTCATTGGGAAACTAAAGATAAGAATGTTATAAAAATTAAGAATTGGTATATTTCAGACAAAATGCATTCCTTGACATTTTCTCAGTATTCACTCATGAATATTATATAGAAACCTCTTGTATATTCACAATATTTAGAGTAATCTTGGTGAAATCACCTCTAAAACTTGCTAGAGAAAGATTCTTTGCTGATGCTTTGAAAGTTAATCATAAATGGCTGCAATATACTCAGATAGAATATTCCTGTAATGCACTGTGAAAATTGTGGCATACCATTTTTTAGATCTTGTTAACTCTGAGTCATAAAATGTGACATTTCTTATGCCATTTGCAAGGCAGTTAATTTATCCAGCAAATCTCATGATATTCTCTACACTCGAAAAGCTTTACTATTCAGTAATAAACACTGTTTTTGTAAAGATAGAAATGATGTAGATATATAATGTGATAAGTATTAGATTGTGTTATAAACTGTAAAGTAACCCTGCTCTAGAATGCTGAAATATCAGTTTCTAGATCAACAAGGTGCAAAACAACTAAAATAAAATGTTAGCTACGAACTTGGCATAGTATTATGTAGCTGTAACAAAGCTTTACTGATGAAATCTAAACTTTTTATTGTGTATACTTCTCAGAATAGTGTCTCTGTAGACAATTTTGATTTAGTAATAATAATATCATGTGAGCAAGCTATATATGAAATGTTTGTCTATAAATTTTACTCTTATTAGAGATAAATCACAATACAGTAATACTTATTTGTGAAAACAAGTGCTATTTCTGAAGATTAAATGTTCTACCCTCAGCAGATCTAAAATGTAAGAGAACACAGTGACATAACTTTTTAGTACTGTTTTTGAAGTAAGCTTGTAGAAGATTCTAATGTCACTCATATTTGGAAAACAGTCATATAAGATTCTATAGAAAGCCAAAAAATATGAAAAAATTACCTGCCAATGATAAAATACAACTATATGTCATGACATTATATAATTGCTTAGTTGCACACTTAGAATTTGGCTAGTCTCAAAAGAAAATCATTTCAAAACATTACTTTTGACATTTTACTTTTTGTTTTTTTGCGGTACGCGGGCCTCTCACTGCTGTGGCCTCTCCCGTTGCAGAGCACAGGCTCCGGACGCACAGGCTCAGCAGCCATGACTCACGGGCCCAGCCACTCCGCGGCATGTGGGATCTTCCCAGACCAGGGCACGAACTCGTGTCCCCTGCATCGGTGGTGGACTCTCAACCACTGTGCCACCAGGGAAGCCCTTGACATTTTACTTTTGAAAGAATAATAATATTGTAAATAAAACCATAGTATCATTAGGTTTCATAGTATTTTTAAGTAGGTCCAATTTCTTTAAAAATAATAGATTTACACAATTCAGAAATGTCCTTCAGTTTTTAGGACATATCTGTAAGTTAGAAACATGATAAATGGGGACTGTTTTTAAAAATATATATGGGGAGATCTTCAAGATGGCAGAGGAGTAAGAAGTGGAGATCACCTTCCTCCCCACAAACACATCAAAAATACGTCTACATGTGGAACAACTCCTAGAGAACGCCTACTGAATGCTGGGAGACCTCAGACTTTCCAAAAGGCAAGAAAATCCCCATGTACCTGGGTAGAACAAAAGAAAAAAGAAAAAACAGAGACAAAAGAATAGGAACAGGACCTGCACCAGTGGGAGGAAGCTGTGAAGGAGGAAAAGTTTCTACACACTAGGAAGCACCTTCACTGGCAGAGACTACGGGTAGCAGAGGGGGTAAGCTTTGGAGCCACGGAGGAGAACGCAGCCACAGGGGTGCAGAGGACAAAGCCGAAAGATTCCCTCACAGAGGATCGGTGCTGACCAGCACTCACCAGTCCGAGAGGCTTGTCTGCTCACCCGCTGGGGTGGGTGGGGCTGGGAGCTGAGACTCGGGCTTTGGAGGTCAGATCCCAGGGAGAGGACTGGGGTTGGCTGCATGAATACAGCCTGAAGGGGGCTAGGGTGCCAGAGCTAGCCTGGAGGGAGTCTGCGAAAAAATCTGGACCTGCTGAAGAGGCAAGAGACCATTGTTTCGGGGTGTGTGAGGAGGGGGGATTCCTTCCCCATGAGCCCACAGAAGGCAGAACACCACCTAAGCGAGCTCCAGAGATGGGTGTGAGCCACGGCTCTCAGCTCAGACTCCAGAAATGGGAATGAAACACTGTTGCTGCTGCCACTGCCACCAAGATTCCTGTGAGCAAGAACAGGTCACTACCCACCCTTACCCCACCCCCAGGAGTCTATGCAGCATGCCACTGCCAGGAGCCCAATATCCAGGGATGACTTCCCTGGGAGAACACACGGCATGCCTCAGTCTATTGCAATGTGATGTTGGCCTCTGCTGTCACAGGCTCACCCACATTCCAATTATGACTACCGTACCCCTCTGTCTCCCTGGCCTGAGTGAGCAGGAGGGCCCTAATCAGCCTCAGCTTTAACCCCCTCTTTTCTGGCTGGGGAACAGATGCCTGAGGGTGACCTACACACAGAGGCAGGGCCAAAACCAAAGCTGAACCCCAGCAACTATGCAAACAAGAGAATGGGAAATTTCTCCATGCAGCCTCAGGAGCAGCAAATTAAATCCCCACAATTAACTTGACGAATGCTGCATCTGTGGAATACCTGAATAAACAACGAATATTCCAAAAATTGAGGCAGTGGACTTTGAGAGCAAATGTAGACTTGGGGTTTGCTGTCTGCGACTGATTTGTCTCTGATTTTTATGTTTATCTTAGTTTAGTTTTTAGTGCTTGTTATCATTGGTGGATTTGTTGCTCTCATTTATTATTATTATTTTATTATTATTTTTTTCCTTTTTTTTTTCTTCCTTTCCTTCTGAGCTGTGTGGCTTGTAGGGTCTTGGTGCTCTGGCTGGGTGTCAGGCCTGAGCCTCTGAGGTGGGAGAGCTGAGTCAAGGACATTGGGCCACCAGAGACCTCCTGGCTCCATGTAATAATAATCAGCGAGAGCTCTCCCAGAGATCTCCATCTCAACACTAAGACCCTGCTCCACCCAATAGCCATCAAGCTCCAGTGCTGGACACCCCATACCAAACAACTAGCAAGACAGTAACACAACTCCAGCCATTAGCAGAGAGGCTGCCTAAAGTCATACTAAGTTCACAGACACCCCAAAACACACCACTAGATGCGGCCCTGCTTAACAGAAAGACAAGATCCAGCCCCCTCACCAGAACACAGGCACCAGTCCCCTCCAACAGGAAGCCTACAAAAGCCACTGAACCAACCTCATGCACTGGGGGCAGACACCAAAAACAATGGGAACTATGAACCTGCAGCCTGCAAAAAGGAGACCCCAAACTGAGTAAGTTAAACAAAATAAGAAGAAAGAGAAATATGCAGAAGATGAAGGAGCAAGGTAAAAACCCACCAGAGCAAACAAATGAAAAAGAAATAGGCAGTCTACATGACTGGAAATAGGATGGAGAAAATACAAGACATGTTTAACAAGGACCTAGAAGAAATAAAGAGCAAACAAACAATGAAGAACAACACAATAAATGAAATTAAAAATTCTCTAGAAGGAATCAATAGCAGAATAACTGAGGCAGAAGAACAGATAAGTGATCTGGAAGATAAAATAGTGAAAATAACTACACAGAGCAGAATAAAGAAAAAAAAAAGAAAAGAATTGAGGACAGTCTCAGAGACATCTGGGACAACAATATATGCACCAACATTTGAATTATAGGGGTCCCAGAAGAAGAGGAGAAAAAGAAAGTGTCTGAGAAAATATTTGAAGAGATTATAGTTAAAAACTTCCCTAATATGGGAAAGGAAATAATCAAGTCCAGGAAGCACAGAGAGTCCCATACAGGATAAATCCAAGGAGAAACATGCCAAGACACGTATTAATCAAACTATCAAAAATTAAATACAAAGAAAAAATATTAAAACCAGCAGGGAAAAACTACAAATAACATACAAGCGAATCCCCATAAGGATAACAGCTGATCTTTCAGCAGAAACTCTGCAAGCCAGATGGGAGTGGCAGGACATATTTAAAGTAATGAAAGGGAAAAATCTACAACCAAAGTTACTCAACCCAGCAAGGATCTCAATCAGATTAAACAGAGAAATTAAAACCTATACAGACAAGCAAAAGTTAAGAGAATTAAGCACCACCCAACCAGCTTTACAACAAATGCTAAAGGAACTTCACTAGGTAGGAAACACAAGACAAGGAAAAGACATACAAAAACAAACCCAAAACAATTAAGAAAATGGTAATAGGAACGTACATATTGATAATTACCTTAAATGTAAATGGATTAAAGGCTCCACCCAAAAGAAACAGGCTTGCTGAATGGATACAAAAACAAGCCGCGTATATATGCTCTCTACAAGAGACCAAATTCAGACCTAGGGACACATACAGACTGAAAGTGAGGGGATGGAAAAACATATTCCATGCAAATGGAAATCAAAATAAAATTGGAGTAGCAATTCTCATATCAGACAAAATCGACTTTAAAACACAGAATGTTACAAGAGACAAAGAAGGACACTACATTAATGATCAAGGGATCAATCCAAGAAGAAGATATAACAACTGTAAATATTTATGCACCCAACATAGGAGCACCTCAATAAATTAGGCAAATGCTAACAGCCATAAAAGGGGAGACCAATAATAGTAGGGAACTTTAACACCCCACTTTCACCAATGGACAGATCATCCAAAATGAAAAAAAAATAAGGAAACACATGCTTTAAATGATACATTAAACAAGATGGACTGAATTGATATTTATAGGACATTCCATCCAAAAACTACAGAATACACTTTCTTCTCAAGTGCTCATGGAACATTCTCAAGGATAGATCATATCTTGGTTCAGAAATCAAGCCTTGGTAAATTTAAGAAAATTGAAATCTTATCAAGTATCTTATCTGACCACAAAGCTATGAGACTAGATATCAACTATCAGGGAAAAAAATTGTAAAAAGTACAAACACATGGAGACTAAATAGTACACTACTAAATAACCAAGAGATCACTGAAGAAATCAAAGAGGAAATCAAAAAATAACTGGAAACAAATGACAATGAAAACAGGATGACTCAAAACCTATGGAATGCAGCAAAATCAGTTCTAAGAGGGAAGTTTATAGCAATATCATCCTACCTCAAGAAACAAGCAACATCTCAAATAAACAACCTAAACTTACACCTAAAGCAATTAGAGAAAGAAGAACAAACAAATCCCAAAGTTAGCAGAAGGAAAGAAATCATAAAGATCAGATCAGAAATAAATGAAAAAGAAATGAAGGAAACAATAGCAAAGATCAATAAAACTAAAAGCTTGTTTTTTGAGAAGATAAATAAAATTGATAAACCATTAGACTCACCAAGGAAAAAGGGAGAAGACTCAAATCAATAAATAGAATTAGAAATGAAAAAGAAGTAATGATTGACACTGCAGAAATACAAAGGATCATGAGAGTTTACTACAAGCGACTATGTGCCAATAAAATTGACAACCTGGAAGAAATGGACAAATTCTTAGAAAAGCACCACCTTCCAAGACTGAACCAGGAAGAAATAGAAAATATGAACAGACCAGTCACAAGCACTGAAATTGAAACTGTGATTAAAAATCTTCCAAAAAACAAAAGTCCAAGTCCAGCTGGCTTCACAGGTGAACTCTATCAAACATTTAGAGAAGAGCTAACACCTATACTTCTCAAAGTCTTCCAAAATATAGCACAGGGAGGAACACTCCCTAACTCATTATACGAGGCCACCATCATCCTGATACAAAAACCAGACAAAGATGTCACAAAAAAAGAAAACTGCAGGTCAATGTCACTGATGAATATAGATGCAAAAATCTTTAACAAAATACTAGCAAACAGAATCCAACAACACATCAAAAGGATCATACATCATGATCAAGTGGGATTTATTCCAGGATGCAAGGATTCTTCAATATACACAAATCAATCAACGTGAGACACCATATTAAAAAAATGAAGGATAAAACCCATTTTATAATCTCAATAGATGCAGAAAAATCTTTTGACAAAATTCAGCACCCATTTATGATAAAGGTCCTCCAGAAAGTAGTCACAGAGGGAACCTACCTTAACATAATAAAGGCTGTGTATGACAAACCCACAGTCAACATCCTTCTCAATGGTGAAAAACTGAAAGCATTTCCTCTAAGATCAGGAACAAGACAAGGTTTCACACTCACTGCTATTATTCAACATAGTTTTGGAAGTTTTAGCCACAGCAATCAGAGGAGAAAAAGAAATAAAAGGAATTCAAATTGGAAAAGAAGAAGTAAAACTGTCACTATTTGCAGATGACATGATGCTATACATAGATAATCCTAAAGATGCTACCAGAAAACTACTAGAGCTAATCAATGAATCTGATAAAGTAGCACGATACAAAATTAATGCACAGAAATCTCTTGCATTGCTATACACTAATGATGAAAAATCTGAAAGTGAAATTAAGGGAACACTCTCATTTACCGTTGCAACAAAAGGAATAAAATACCTAGGAATAAACCTACCTAAGGAGACAAAAGACCTGTATGCAGAGAACTATAAGACACTGGTGAAAGAAATTAAAGGTGATACAAATAGATGGAGAGATATACCATGTTCTTGGATAGGAAGAATCAACATTGTGAAAATGACTATACTACCCAGAGCAATCTACAGATTCAATGCAATCTCTATCAAATTACCAATGGCTTTTTTCACAGAACTAGAACAAAAAATTTTACAATTTGTGTGGAAACACAAAACACCCCGAATAGCCAAACCAATCCTGAGAAAGAAACAAGGAGCTGGAGGAATCAGACTCCCTGCCTTCAGACTATACTACCAAGCTACAGTAATCAAGACAATATGGTACTGACACAAAAATAGAAATAATAGGTCAGTGGAAGAGGATAGAAAGCCCAGAGATAAACCCATACACATATGGTTACCTTATCTTTGATAAAGGAAGCAAGAATATACAGTGGAGAAAAAGACATCCTCTTCAATAAGTGGTGCTGGAAAACTGGACAGCAACAAAAAGAATGAAATTACACTTCCTAACACCATACACAAAAATAAACTCAAAATGGATTAAAGACCTAAATGTAAGGCCAGACACTATAAAACTCTTAGTGGAAAACATAGGCAGCACACTCTGCCTATGCTGTGACATAAATCACAGCAATATCCTTTTTGACCCATCTCCTAGAGAAATGAAAATAAATACAAAAATGATCAAATGGAACCTAATGAAACTTAAAATCTTTTGCACAGCAAAGTAAGCCATAAACAAGACAGAAAGACAACCCTCAGAATGGGAGGAAATATTTGCAAATGAAGCAACTGACAAAGGATTAATCTCCAAAATATACAAGCAGCTCATGCAGCTCAATATCAAAAAAACAAAAAAAAAAATGCAAAAATGGGCAGAAGACCTAAATAGACATTTCCCAAGAAGATATACAGATTGCCCACAAACACATGAAAGGATGCTCAACATCGCTAATCATTAGAGAAATGCAAATCAAAACCACAAAAAGGTATCGCCTCACACCAGTTAGAATGGCCATCATCAAAAAGTTTATAAACAATAAATGCTGGAGAGGGTGTGGTGAAAAGAGAACCCTCTTGCAGTGCTGGTGGGAATGTAAATTGATACAGCCACTATGGAGGACAGTATGGAGGTTCCTCAAAAAACTAAAAATAGAACTATGACCCAGCAATCTCACTACCTGGCATATACCCTGAGAAAACCATAATTCAAAAAGAGTCTTGTCCCACAATGTTCATTGCAGCTGTACTTACAATAGCCAGGACATGGAAGCAACCTAAGTGTCCATCAATAGATGAATGGATAAAGAAGATGTGGCACTTATATACAATGGAATATTATTCAGCCATAAAAAGAATCGAAATTGAGTTATTTGTAGTGAGGTGGATGGACCTAGAGTCTGTCATACAGAGTGAAGTAAGTCAGAAAGAGAAAAACAAATACTGTATGCTAACCATATATATGAAATCTAAAAAAAAAAAAAAAATGGTTCTGATGAACCTAGGGCCAGGACAGGAATAAAGACGCAGACATGATAAATGGAGTTGAGGACACGGGGAGTTGGAAGGGTAAGCTGGGACGAAGTGAGAGAGTGGCATGGACATATATATACTACCAAATGTAAAATAGATAGCTAGTGGGAAACAGCTGCATAACACAGGAAGATCAGCTCGGTGCTTTGTGACCACTTAGAGAGGTGGCATGGGCTGGGGGGAGATGCAAATTGAGGGGATATGGGGATATATGTGTATATATATGTATATATATATATACAAAGTTGATTCACTTTGTTATACACCAGAAACTAACACATTGTAAAGCAATTATACTCCTATAAAGATGTTTAAAAAAAAACCCCAAATATATGTATATGAAAATAAAAATTCTACTACATGTCCTTCAGTTATTGAATAGATAAATAAACTGAATAAACTATGATACATCCAGACAATAGAATATTTTTCAGGCTGAAAGGAAGTGAGCTATTAAGCCATGAAATGACGTACACACACCTTAAATGCATATTACTAAATGAAAGAAGCCAATCTAAAAGGCTGCTTATTCTGAAAATTTGGAAAGAAGGAAATAAAACTGTCTTTCTTCCCAAGAGACATGATTCTTTACAGAGAAAATCCTGAGACCTACGAAACAACTAGAACATTATGTGATTTAGCAAAGTTTAGGTGTTCCATACAAAAGTTAATTCCATTTTTTATATACACTTGACAAACAAATGGAAAATGAAATTTAAAAGAATAATTTTATTTACAATAATGTAGGTTACAGTATCACCCAGCTCTTTGCTGGGACTGTGGCTTAGAGCACGACCTCCTCCCCTTTATAAGGTGTTGGATGTCAAAACACACCACATCAAAAAAGCATTTATAAAAATGTTACATGTTTATTTTTCACTCAGGCATAAGCAAAGCAAGGTTATTCCTGGGAGAGGGGCATGACCCACCAGCAAAAGAGCTCTCAGAGTGTCAGAGGGTGAGAATGGTGATAGCTTGAGGCCTGCAGTAAAAATACATATAGTGTAAGGACTGTGCTGAGCCCATCCAGGGAATGCAGTGGAGCATATACTGGCTATTATTAACCTGGCAAATATTTAATAGTTTCGCCAAAAGGTGTTTGCTGAGTGTCACTTAAGTTTGTTTATCCACAACATGAAAATGTAAAAAATAATAAATTCAACAGAAGATATATAAATGGTATACTAAAATCTATAAAATTTTGCTAAGCAAAAATTTAAAAGACCTAAATAAAAAAGAAAATAAACATGTTTATGAATATAAGACTAAATTGTTAAGATGACAGTTCTCCAAAATTGTTCTACAGATTGAATGGAACTGTACTGTGATTCTAGTTGGCTTTGTTGTAGAAAATGGTGGACAAATTATAAAATTTATACAGAAATGAGAAAGATGTAGATTATCCAATGCAATCTTGAAAAAGAGCAAAGTTGGAGCACCAGTACCTGATTATAAAGTTACAATAATCAAGACAGGGAGGTACTTGCATAAGAATAAAAAAAAAAAAAAAAGATCATTGTAACAGAGGGCAGAAGGAAATCCAGACTTCAGTCATTTAATTTTTATACTGTGATAAAATCAGAGAGAAAAGTGTTTTTAAACAAAAATTATTAAAAATTAAAGTTGCTCAGAGATTTGCCTTGATTAGAAATATTTCCTGAACTTATTATGTGATTTGTATTTATATGCAAATTAGTATATGGCTTTAAAATCTTCAAATGTAGCATAAACATATTAGAATCACGTTATGTTTTCTCACCTCCTTGCCAGCTTGCTATTAACCTGACTTTCTTTGCTTCTTATTTTATGAATTACAGTGATTTTATCTCATTGCTAACCTTTTAAAAATTTGTTTTCAAGGTTACAGCTCAGGTAAATGTCTGAAACTTTTTACAGGGATAGCTTGTTTATAGCATTTAGAGCTAAATTTATGTATTGTAGGAAATTGTTGAATTCCTTTATTTAGATTTACTTAAATGCTTTTTAATCTCTGTAAGCAAATAGAAGGTCTTTTAAGTTTCAGAGACTTTATAATCTAAATTCCTTTTTTTTTTTCCAAGAAATAAGCAAAGATATAACCAATGTGTTTATCTGGAAATATTTTGTATTCACATGGTAGAGGGAAATACTAAACTTTCAAACAACCAAGACAATCTTACAGGAGTTTATAGATGGGTTTTCCCTACTTCATTATGTGATGTTCTCTTAATACATGTCCAGAGTTATTGTGGGTTGCATTAGGGTTAACTTTAATGTACATTATCACCTTTGGTCAACATATGAAGATTTTCTTTGATACGGACTTGACTCCTTTGTGTACATTTTATGAAAATTCCCTAATATTTTCTTAAGAGCAAGGAGAAACTTTATTTCTTATAACTCACATCAGTATTTAAAGGAGGCATAAAGCTACAGACGAGCCAGAAATCATCCCTTCCCATTCTATCTCCATTCCCATTTCAACTTTTATTTATGTTCACTATACAAGTATTGTAAAGAACAATTAGAGCTCTTTGTGATTAATCCGATATCAGTATTCACTTGTTTATATTTCTATAGTGCACACAAATGACAAATGTCCATGTCCAATAATCTCCATATGTTTAAAAATGGCTTCCACAGGTTACAAAAGAACATTATAAAAGGCTAAGTACTTTCCTTTTATAAGGAGTTTTTTTTTTTTTAATTTACAACATCAGGGAAAAAGACCAACAAAATTGAATGCAAAGTGCAAGATAAAAAGCATTGGTTATTTTAAATAATTGGAAAAATATTAAATAAATCATTAGTGTTCCAGATGCCTGGAGATATGAGAATCTTCAAGAAAAACAAATATAAAAAATCAGATTTCCTGACCTCCACTGATTCAAAAATTGGTATCTTCTGCTATCTGACACAAACCAACTGACCGTAAAAATGAACTTTTCAGTGTTATTATTTGCAATGGGGATGAAGAGAAATAGACTAGATCTGTGCAACTAGAAATTGCACAAAAATGAATTTGCCATTTTTTGAGTTGAATGAAATTGAAGGAGAATCTCTCTGGGCACAGGGGTCATTGTATCAGGAATTAAAGGGATTTAAGCTGAGATGCTTATTAGACGTTCAAATACAGATTCTAGTAGGCTCTTTGATAGATGAGTCTGGAGTTCAAGGGAAGAATTTAGAAGAAATATAAAGTGAAGAATGTTAACTTATGGATGGTGTTTAAAGCCTTGAGATTGGATAAGATAGACAAAAGGAGACATCCTAAAATTGTGCTCTAAGATACCTTAGTATTTTGAGGGCACTGATGTGAGGAGAATCTAACAAAGGAAACTGGGAAGAGGTAAACAGTGGGGTAGAAAAAGAGTATGATGTCCTGGAAACTTTTAGAAAAAACATACGGTTTCAGGAAGCGAAGAGTGATCAACTATAACAAATACTGCTCATAGGTGAAACTATACAAAAAGTAAGAATTAATCATAAGACGTAATAATTTCCAGGTGATTGTTACCTGTGATAAGATATCATTCAATCGACTTCTTTGTACAACCAGATTATTGGAGTGGTTCCAGAGAGAAATAGAACAGAATAAAAAATATTTATGGACTTCTCTTTCAAAGATTTTGTAGTAAAGAAATAAAGGGAATTAGCTTAATTGCTAAAGGGGACTCTGTTATTGATGTGATTTTATTTATTTTTGAGGTAGCTAAATTATAGCTTAGTGAGGCTGCAGATAACGAGACAAATGCTGAAACACTGTCCATGCAGTTTTCGTCACATTTCCTGTAAGATCATTCACAAATATTAACAATTTGGTTATACTATTCTTTCATAAGCATAAAATTTTGAAAAAATTTGAAGATTATAAAGCTGGCCCTGTGAGAATAAAAACATCCCCCCCCAAAAAAGTAGTACAAAATGGACAAGTGGTAGAGTTGAGAGAATAGCAACAATGTACCAATGGATTAGAAAATCTGAAAAGATATTTCTCTGTGTGTAAATGCATGTCTGTGCATGTGTACATGCATGTGTGTGCTTGTGTGTATGAGTGAGAGAGACCAAAGGATACGACAGAGGTGTAATTAATAATTAAAATCAAAATGGTGATTATCAATAAATGTCTGCATAAGTGGATATACAGTTGAATATAAGCAAAATTAAAGCATTGCCTTGTAAAATAGATTTTTTTAAAAACTCCAGTAAAATTAAAATTATTTTCAGATTTTTAAATGTTTGCAAAAATATTGAGTGAACAATTTCATCAGATTATTTTAAATTCACATTTACCTGATGATTAGAGAAATTCTGCATCTTTTTTATAGCTTATAATTTTTAAGAGTTCCTTACAGACATCATTCAGTTATATGTATTGTATATACCTTTTTTTCCACAATGTGTGGCTTGTCTTTAAACTTTGTTTAAATTCTTAGAGAACTTATTTATTTTAATGTGGTCAAACTAATTAATTTTACTTTGTGCTTTATGCTCTTTGAGTCTTGCTAAGAAATAACTTTAAAGGCCTATATGCTACCATGACTTCCTGAAGATATTTCAATCAACTTGATTAAATTGTTTAACATTATGCTTTAAGTTTTTTTTTTTTGCGGTACGCGGGCATCTCACTGCCGTGGCCTCTCCCGTTGCAGAGCACAGGCTCCGGACACGCAGGCTCAGCGGCCGTGGCTCACGGGCCCAGCCGCTCCGCGGCATGTGGGCTCCTCCCGGACCGGGGCACGAACCCGTGTCCCCTGCATTGGCAGGCGGACTCTCAACCACTGCGCCACCAGGGAAGCCCATGCTTTAAGTTTTTAATCTACTTTAGAGTTAGCTTTTCTGGCACACACAATAGTCAAACCAAACAGCTGGCTTTCACCTAAGTACTATTTTTTCTCCATATTATAAATATTTCCCATTTTTGCATAAATTCTATTATTAACCTTAACTGAAGAAAAGTTTTATTCACAGAATGAGGAAAATATTTAAATATAATTTTATTTAAAAGGTGTTCTCTTTTTTACTACCACTGATAATGAGAATTAAGCACATGATATCACTCTTTATAAAAGTAAGGTCACACATGCATAATCTATAAACTAAAAAATTCTGTACCTTTAGGTAGTACTGCTTCTGAGTATCATAAAATAGTATTTCAATACTCAGTAAAATGCATAAACAAAGCCATTCAAGGGCAGTTTCTCTGCTTACATTTGGGTAAGTAAAGAAAATCTTTCCTCATAAATGAGCCTGTATTTCCTATTCTTTAGAGGTTTATGAAAGGCCAAGAGCCAATTTTACTTGAAAAATTGACCTCAACCCATGTAGCTCTTTAGTGCAGCTTTTTATTGTTTAGTATAATCAATTCTAGTGGGTGAAAATTTTGTGCTTCTGGAAAATACATTTTAAACAATGGCAAAGTCAAATTTTAAATGTTTTAGATGTTTTAGATATCATTGAATAGAATGTGATTATTTTGTTTTCTGAGCAGCAGAGAGAGTAAAAAATGTCTTTAAAAAAGGTCACAGATAACTTTATTGCTAGAATTAAAATTCTGCTTTTATCTGTCAGATGGAATAGTTTGATTACTACATCATTCCAACTTTAAGCTGATCAATTCATTTTAAACAATTACAAATTTATCTAATTTGTTACATTGTTTTAAACATTTAAAATAAATGTGAATTTTATGAAAAAGAACAATATTGGAGACTGAATATTTCTGAAGGCAACAATAGCTCACTTTTAGAATTTGGAAGAAATATTTCAAAGTAATTGAATGCTATTAGGTGAATAGCATTGCATGTATACATATAGAACAAATTTGAAGCCAGTTCATGTAACATTCTCTCACAAACATTCCAGTAGAAATCAACACTCTGAATGAGGATTATCTCTCATACATTAAAGTTCCAAATAATATCTGCAAAAATTAAAATAACTATTTTTGTGGTCCACCATTTCAAATTGTGATTCACAGTTTAATAAATCATCAGCATCGTTTTATATTTAGAAACTTTTAACAGTACATCTGCATCGTACTCTGTTATTTATTTGTTTTGATGCAGTATCCCTTGAAGATAAATGTAGTGTAATGTTATTTTAGTAATCAAAATTGTAAATATGGCAAAATCAATTAACATAAGTTTTTATCTGGCAGTTCAATTGATGGTTTTCAGTAGGGAGACTATAGTCAAAAACAATGAATCAATTTAAATATTTGGGAAGCAGAGATTTTTCTAATAAAGGGGAATTATGGGGTTGTAAAACATAAGAACAGATATCCATTTTTGTGATCCAGCATTAAAGACAATGCCATGTTATACTGTCACCAAACCAAATTCTGATATGTGAATTTCTCTTATAAATGACTTTAGTCTGAAAACCAAAGACTTTGTCTCAAAGTTTAATAAGACCTCAAACTGACACATATTCCTTTTTCCTGCATCTTCAGTCTGTTAAATAATCATTATCATATATATATATATATATATATATATATATTTATATATACATATGACTTAATAGATGATTTCTATTAGGATGCTTGTGAGAAAGTGTTCAAGTGAGTGAACTGGCTTCAAATTCATGCTATATGTATACATGCAATGCCATTATGTCAGTGTCAATTATTACTTTGAAATATTGCTTCCGAATTCTAAAAATTGGATATTATTTCCTTGAGAAATATTCCAGCTTCTACATTCTGTTCTTTTTCATAAAATTCACATTTATTTAAAAAGTTTAACAAATTAGATTCATTTGTAATTTTTATAATGAATATCTATATCATCATCGTTTGGAAATTACATAAATATTTGCATGCACATATGTCTAGATGATGTGTCCTTCTTACCTATATAACACTGTCATTTTTAATAGCCTATGTGTTCAGCTCTGGCAAAAGACATGGATGCTGGAGGAGTCTGTTTTTTGATTCATGGTCAGTGCCGCAGTTTGCAGAGCTTGGCACTGTGACTACCTATTAAGTCCCAGGTCAGCTCAAAGTCTGAGTTGAACAAAGCTACCTCCTCTGCTTGAAGCACAGTAGGCTGATCCATGTAATGTTCTTGCTTGTTACAGCTTTGTTGGGTGTAAAGTTCTGTTTGGAATAAGCTTTGAAAACTTTGCTTGCTGATTTATATCCTCGCTTGGTTCAAAGGGGCGATTGGTGTCTACAGTGTAAGCAGTCCATTCTTATCCACAGAATCAGAATTGCCAATACCCTTGAGTAAATTATTTTGGTCGAACTTTTAAGTGCTTTGGGATATACTTGTATCAGACATCTTGATTCATATATGTATATGTCTGTTACAATAAGTCTCTTTTATTTGCTTCCTACATTGTTCATTTGTTCTGTAAATAAGGGAGGTCAGAAATAAGTATTCTTATCTGACATATCAAAATTGAAATGAATCCCAGCAACTGGAGTCTTCAGCATTGCTGGTGATGGTTGAATCAGAATGTTTCCTTTATGTGGTGGGCAAATCACATTACTTTTCTTTACCTGGATTTGCAATCTGTCAAATGGGTGAAGTAATAATGTTAATACTAAAGAATACTATCTTTAAAATGGGAGGCACAGAATTTTGACTCAACCCATTTTATCTAATGATTAAATTCATTTTTATGATGATTTCATAATTTGATTATAGCTATGTAGTTGTATGTTTGAAAGTACTCACTCCAAAAGTGAAAATTTGGATTTATAAAAATGACACTCAAAATGATTAATGGCAGGTGATTACTGCTTACTGCATGAACTAGCTATATTATTACTTAGATATCATGTTGGCTAGTGCAATTAGGATATTAACTGGGTCACAAAATTAAATTTGTATAAAGTATAAAAACTTAAAAAAAAAGTATAAAAACTTATTTTATTAAAATAGGCACTTACATCATTAATATTTAGAAATAACATGCATATTATATTAATTTATAAATTTTGGCACAGTTTATTGAAATGTTAGGCAATATAGAAGTTTTACTAATAAGCTTTATTTTAAGCAGATATGTATATAATTCCCTAGAATCTTTATATGCATACATAAATGAAATATGAACAGTATCATATGCATAATGGCAAAATTATTTAATTCTATAAATAATTGTAAAATTGTGCTGTAGTTGATTGCCACAGACTAAGTAACACCAATGTTTACATGAGGAATATAAGATTTAATGAAGTGTACTGAGTTTACAACCATATTAAAATCTTTATTCTTGGTATAGAAATATTCTCTTTCAAAATAAATATTACAGACTCATAAAGACCATTGCAATTTTAGCTTTGTTATAGATGAAATGATGTGAAGAAAAACAAAGATATTTCAGAGTCATCAGATCTGATCAAAACATATGCTAAGTGTCTTGTTATCCACTGCCATGTGCTAAGCACTGTGCAGAACAAACATAGTCAATGTAATCTACAGTTTCTAGTTCATCCTTCATAGTTAGGTAATCCTAACATATAGGAAAATGTGAGAATGCAGACATGTAATCAATATTAAATGCAGGCCATTTTCTTTTGAATTCCCAGATACACCATTTGTAGGTTACTGATTTCCTGAGCTATTTTAATTAAATAGACTGATAGATAGTATTGAAGACTGTGCACATTTCAGCCAGATATGTTTGTACATTTATTTCTATTTTCAAGAGGGATTATTTTCAAGATGCACTGACGGTTGTCACAGTGGTATAGACTGTGCCCATGAAACAGACTTTCAATAACTAATACACCCTAAGGTGGAATTAGGCATCTGCCTGATTAGCAAGAATCAAATAGTATATAGCACGATCCAGAAGGCCTATATGCTCTTAGGAAGCAAGTTTACATGTCAAAATCTAACAGTCTTCTCAGAACTGATAGGAAAGAACAGCATTGCCAACTGTTTCACAATTCACTTCTTTCTTGGCTTCTCTAACTTTGCATTGCACCTTGCCAACATTTCCTGAATAGTTAAATTGTTCTAAAATTATTATCTGGTCTTACTTCTCTAGCATAGAGAAGTAGAACATGGTAGTCAGAAAAATAGGGGAATAGAACAACTGGAACAGGCCTTACAGAAATACCTTATGTAGCTGCAGAAATGTATAAATGGGAATTTGAAACAGAAAACCTTAAAGTAACTTCTCCAAAGTCATGCTGCTGGTTACACAGAGAGGGAGTAAAACCAAATTGCTTTTCACTTTAACTTATTATCAGCAAATGATACAGTATGCTAGTTCTCTCCTTGCTCTTTGTTCACTCTTGCTAAGAATTAGAAAGTAAATGCTGAAAAGGGTAAATAGTTGATTTGCAAGTTTTAAGGGGAATCGATGGTTTTAATATATGTCCTATCCAAAGTATCTATGACTTGCCACGGAGTAGATGGTTTTGTTTCAGCAGGTTTTGTAAGGCCTATACATTTGTGTGCAGTATTTTATGTGTTTGTACATTTTCCTATGGCATATGGGTAGATTCAATAACATTGTTAAAAGGAAAAATTACTTAATAATTTTAAGATTCATAGCCTTTTTGGTGAAACAAAGCATCCAGAGATAAAAAATAATTTATATATATATATATACATGTAGGCAGAATGATCAACATAAAAGAAAACCCTTATTTTTAAACAAAGCATACATGGTAAGAGTATACACTTGCATTGGAACTGAAGATGTATTTTTCATTACATATTCAATTTTTATGATTATGAATTTCTTATTTTAAAAAATGTCTTCATCAATCAGAGTACAAATTACTTAGCTTACCATGCAGGCTCCCACCCTCCTGAACTGGCCCTTATGAACTATTTATTTCCTGGGGCTGCTGTAACAAATTAGCACAAACTTCATGGCTTAAAATAACAGAAATTTATTACAGTTCTGGGAGCCAGAAATCCAAAATCAGTACCACCTGGCTGAAATCAAAGTGGTGGCAGGGCTGTGCTGCCACCAGAAGCTCTGTAGAACACACTTCTTGCCTCTTCCAGCTTCCGGTAGCTACTGTCATTCTTTGGCTTGTGGCTGTATCACTTCAGTCTCTGCCTTGGTGGCCACACTGTCTTCTCTTCAATGTGTGTGTCATATTTCCCTCTGCCTCCCTCTTATGAGGATATATGTGATTACATTTAGGGAACACCCAGATAATCTAGTAAAGTCTTCCCATCTAAAGCTTATTAACTTAATCACACATGCAAAGAATTTTTGCCCATGGATGGTAACATTCATAGGTTCCAAGGACTAGGGCGTGGATATTTTGGGGGGAGGCATTATTAAATCTACCGTACTAACTCTCCTTTGTCAGTGTCTGCTTTCTCACCAAGAGTACCTTACAGCTCAGCTATGGACTGGGAAATATTGAATACTTAACAGTTCTTCCAACACACCATTCTCTCTCTCCCTTCAGCTTCTTTGTATTTTTCTCTCTTCTGTCTTCAATGTTCTTCCTCACGGATCTTTTTTTTAAAAATTTTTTATTGAAGTATATTTGATTTACAATATTGTATAAATTTCAGGTGTACAGCACAATCATTCAGTTTTATATATATATGTATATGTATATATATATATTCATTTTCAGATTATTTTACCTTCAGTATAGTTCCCTGTGCTATACAGTAGTAGGTCCTTGTTGGTTATCTATTTTATACATAGTCGTGTATACATGTTAATCCCAGCCTCCTAATTTATCCCTCCCCCTACCCACCTTTCCCCTTTGGTAAGCATAAGTTTGTTTTCTGTGTCTGTGAGTCTCTTTCTGTTTTGGAAATAAGTTCATTTGTGTATTTTTTTCTTTTTCTTTTAGATTTCACATATAAGCGATATAATATATTTGTCTTTCTCTGTCTGGCTTACTCCATTTAGTATGATTTACTTAATTCCTTCATATCCTTCAGCCTAATTCAGGTTAAAACAAACAAAAACCAAACCAAAACAACAACAAAATCCTCCTTTCTCAGGCCATGCCAGGGCTCAGCTATGGCTCTTGCTCCCTGGACAGGTTCTTGTACACCATAATCCTGTATTTCAGGTATTTATTTTTCTTTTCTTTCTGAGGCACAAAAATAAATCTTTAATTTTTGTATCTGGTAGTCAAATTATTGCCTGACACATAATAGGAGATCAATATGTATTTATTGGTTACATTATTGTGTGAATAGACTTGGCTTTATTAGTGGGAATAGTAATTTACTTTAAAATAGTGTTCTGTCACTTGGGAAATAAACTGAATTGCAATGAGAAAACTGGAATCACTAAGTGATCTATAGAATAAGAATTGAATTTACTGTTATTACAATGGGTATTAATAGCAAACCATTCCAAAATTAAAATGCATAGTATAAAGAATTTAAATACATATTTATTTCTCATTGCATTTTCTAACATAAAAAGGCATCTAACATTAACTCCTTATTAGAAACCTGAGTATTTAAAGAAAAATGTGTTAGTGTCCTAAAAAGGCATATGACTTTCATATATTTTTAAAAAAGGAGTTTCTAAACATTTCTTAACATATGAAAAGCATAAACTCAGAAGGCTATTCTACATTACTTCATTTTAAAATTGGATAATACAGGTTGTGTGTTTACTCAGTTCAACTCAGAATCAAGGAAAGGTACTCTGAGCTAAGTAGAAAGTTGGAAAGGGAAGACATAGGGCAGAGTGAGATGTAGTTCCTGTTCTCAAAGAAATTTTAACATAAGAATGGAAGGAAGTTAACAGAATAAATAAGACAGCAAAGTGATATAGAAGTTAAAACATACACGAGGAACACAGAGTAGAAAGCAAAGGGGTGTGTGTGTGTGTGTGTGTGTGTGTGTGTGTACACCTAAACACGTAGGGGCATGCACAGCTGGCTAATGGTAAAAATTAATGGGAAGCTGGACAATGACTGTTGCTTTTGTGTTGTACCCAAAAGGAGGGCTAGGAATTCACCAGGCAGTGAGTCAGAAAGATATAACAGAGATAGTAAAATACATTAACTAGGGAGTCAGACCAGCCCAGGGACATGCAAGCAGTCTAGATTATTCACAGTAAAAATTCTCAAATTTGACTAATGTAAAAAACTAGCATAATCAGAAAAAGAAATCTTGCACAGCTTCCATATTGTTTTACTACCTAGTATTTATTGGATTACTACCTAGTATTTACTACCTAGTATTTATTGGATTATTGGATTACATATTGGATTACTACCTAGTATTTATAGACATGGGATATCACTTTAAAATACCTTATGCATAAATGTATTATGAAACTTAAAACTACTACAAGTTTATTTAATAAAAACTATAAAATTAATAGGAGTAAAATTACATTTAATATAGTGTTATGCTAATATCTGGTTCTGTGTTAAAGTATTTTAGCTTTGATTTTACTAGAAATCATTTTACACAGAAATGTTTGTTCTCAAAACATAGAAATGCCTGGAATAGATTCAAGATTTATTTTTGGCTAGATCAGGATAAGCAATCCTTCAACTTAATCAAATTTATGTCCAGTGAATCTTACTTGAATGCCAATTTTAAGTAGGCATATTTGAGGATTATATTTAAGTTGTGGCAATATTTAACTCTGACCCAAATGGTAAGTCAATGCAATTATTTCTGAAACTGGAAGAAATAAGGTTATACCTTAGATTCTTAGTTAGTAGCCATTGGAAACATCTAATTTACAACATTTAAAAAATTACCAATTAGTCACATTTTTCTCTCCTCAAATTTTAAGCAAAAGAGAAACAGAAAAGTCAGCAAGAGCTAAAAATACCCTCTTTATTACAAGTAACCCAAAATTTGAGACCATGGTTTGAACCTGAGGCCAAATTTGCACATTTACTAATATTACATCCCCATAAGTATAGACACCATGAACTACATGTGAAGATTGTAGAGGTGACAATTAGAGTCAGCCACCTTTAAAGTGGACCTTGGCCTATAGCACAATCCAGCCAGCACAGAGAGTCAGAAAGAAAAGCCACTCAAGAATTGTAATTTATGAATGAATAGAACACATCATTATTAACAGACTAGAGGGCAAAATTCATATGGTCATCTCAATAAACACAGAAAATGTACTTGGCAAAGTCCAATAACTTTTCATGACAAAAAACAGTCAATGAACAAAAAATAGAGTGGAATTTGCTCAAAATGAAAAAGACCATCTACAAAAACCTGCAGTTAACATCATAGTTAATGATGAAAGACTGAAAGCTTTTTCCTCAAATCAGGAAAACAATAATATCCATCCTTACTACCCATATTCAACATTTTGCTGGAAGTTCTATTCTGAATAATTAGGCAAAAAGAAGAAATTAAAGGCATCCAGATTGTAAATAAAGAAGTGAAACTATCTTTATTTGTAGATGACATGATCTGATATATAGAAAGTCCTAAGGAATCCACAAAATAACTCTTAGAACTTATAAAACCAGTTCAGTAACATTGCAAGATAAAAGATTGATTTACAAAAATAAAGTATATTTCTGTATAATAATAGTAAACAATCTGAAAATAAAATTAAGGCAACAATTCCAATTATAAATATCAAAAACATTAAAACAATACTTAATAAACTTGATAAAAGAGGTGCAAGACACTGTTGGGGAAGAAGAAATTTTCCTTTATACTTCTAGGTTCTTCTGGCTGGTCTAAGAATTAAATTGACATGAGACAGATTAATAGGAGAAAGTCAAACAAAATTTTAATAGCATATATATATATATATATATATGGGAGAGACCCAGGAAACCTGAGTAACTCACCAAAATGACTGAAGCCCTCATCTTAAATCCCATCTTCAGCTAAAGACAAAAGAGGATGTTGGGATAGTGGTTTGGGACTTCAAAGAGAAGGAAGACAACTCATAAGGAGATGGACAAGCAAATGTCTGGTCAATAAATGTTTGTTGGATCAGGCATAGACAATGTGGTACAGAGCGGACTCTGGTCTCTAAGCCCTGTTGCCTCCACCACATCTAGCTCATATTCTTTGCAGAGATCTCTGGTGATAGATGCATTTTGGGAACAGACCCTCTATCTAAATTGTTTTAGGTACTTAGGGGGAAGGTCAGAGTTTCTTCCTGAATGTTTTGGGCCTTGATTCTTTTTAGCTTGAAATAATCTACATGCCAAAGAGACATTTTGGTGTGGCAAATTTTGTTTCCCTTCAACTTATACAACAAAAATTACAAAATATGTTTGAATGAAATTAGAGAAGAACTAAATCAATGTTAAGCCAAGGTCATGGATTGAAAGATTTAATATTGTTACAAGGACACACTACTCAAATTGATCTATGGATTCAATGCATTCCTCATCATAATCCCACATCCTATTTTTTTTTTTTTTGCAGAAGTTGGTAAAATGGGAACAAAATTGAATCATTTGTAGAGATGTGGATGGACCTAGAGACTGTCATACAGAGTGAAGTAAGTCATAAATAAAAACAAATACCGTATATTAACACATATATGTGGAACCTGAAAAAATTGGTATAGACAATCTTATTTACAAAGGAGAGATAGAGACACAGACATAGAGAACAAATGTATGGATACCAAGGGGGAAGAGGGGGTGGGATGAATTGGGAGATTAAGATTGACATATATACACTATTAATACTATGTATAAAATAACTAATGAGAACCTATATTTTATAGCACAGGGAACTCTACTCAGTGCTCCCTGGTGACCTAAATGGGAAGAAAATCCAAAAAAGAGGGGATATAAGTATACGTATAGCTGATTCACTTTGCTGTACAGTAGAAAGTAACACAACGTTGTAAAACAACTGTACTCCAATAAAATTTTTTTTTAAAGTTGGTAAAATGAAGCTGGAGTTCATGTGAAAAACCAAAGGATACAGAATAGCCAAAACAATATGCAAAAGAAGAATACAATTGGAGGACTCACATTCTCTGATTTCAAAACTTACTACAAAGCAATAGTAATCAACACAACATGGTACTAGCATACAAATTGGAATATAGGTCAATAGGGTAGAATTGATAGTTCAGAAATAAACTCTTCATGGTCAATTAATTTTTGACAAGAGTGTCAAGACAATTAAAAGGAGAAGGAATAGTTATTTCAACAAAGTAGTATGAAGACAACAGGATATCCACACAAAAGAATGAGGTTGATTCCCTATCTCCCTATTTATGTATGCATGTACATACATACATGCATACATAAATCAGAATGGATCACTGACCTAAATATAAGAACTCAAACTATAATACTCTTAGAAGAAAACATGTTGCATTAGGCAATGGCCTCTTATATAAGATGCCAAAATCACAAGTGACAAAAATAGATAACTAGACCTTACAGGCTTTTCATCAAAGAGGATATTAAAAATAGTCCCATCACCAGTGAAAATGAAAAATGGTACAGTCATTTTGGAAGACAGAAGATGGTTTATTACAAAACTAAACATACTATGACCTTACAATCTAGCACTGTGCTCCTTGGTATTTGCCTAAAGGAGTTCAAAACATGACCACAAAAAAACCAGTTCATGGATATTAATAGCAGCTTTATTGCCAAAACGTGGAAAGAACTAAGATCTTCTGTAACAGGTGAATGAATAAATAAACTGTGGTACATCCAGACAATGGAATATTACTCAGTGCTAAAAATGAATGAGCTATCAAGCCATAAAATAATATGGAAGAAACTTAAATGCATAATACTAAATGAAAGAAGCCAATCTGAAAAGGCAACATACTGTATGATCCCAACTGTATGATATTCTGAAGAAGGCAAAACTATGGAGACAATAAAAAGACCAGTGGTTGCCAAGGGTTAAGGAAAACTGAAGGATGACTAATTGGAGTACGGAGGATTTTTTAGGGAAGTGAGAATACTCTGTATGATACTACAAAGGTGGATGCATGCCATTATACGTTTTTACAAACCAATAGATTGTACAACACCAAGAGTGAACACTAATCTAAACTATGGACTTTGGATGATTATGATGCATCAATGCAGGTTCATCAATGATAACAAATGTACCACTCCAGTGGGAGGTGTTGATAATTGTGGGAGAAGAGGTTATGTATGTGTTGGAACAGGGAGTATATGGGAAATCTCTGTACCTTCCTCTCAGTTTTGCTGGGAACCTAAAATTGTTCTTTAAAAAAACACCTTAACTCTATGTCTCATTTAGTACTTTAAGTAAAATCTAGGTGAATTAAATTCTCAAGCATAATAGAAAAAAAGAAAAATCTTAAAAGAAAATAAGTATCTTGTCATATCCATTTTTAGAAAGAGGTTGGCTAGAGTAGGCTCTCCTTTGCAGGGAGGGAACTGAGGTTTGGGAATTAGTAGGAAACTGAGAAAACATAGTGACAGATTGGGAAAATATAAAATATATACAAACATTAGAAAAGCCCCATATACAAAAGTCTATTACCTTAACTGAAAACAGGCAGATTCTGAGGCACATCATTAGCTCTAAAGACTTTCTGTATCATTGGTAGGCTATATTACTAAAATATACAATAGTTAAATTCATAATTTTGAAGAGCAACATGTTCTTAGAGAAGAAATATGTTCACACATACATAAAATATGACCAGTGTGAATGAATTCAAGGAGAGGGGGAATCCATTTTAAATAACAGAATGCATGAAGCAATTAAAAGATAAATGCAGTTCAATTTCATCCTGAACTATTTGCTAAATAAGATGTAATCGAATAGAAATCCTACTGGAATTAATAGGCAAAGGAATATTTGTAGTTAAAATGTATTTGTTCATATGCAATAAAGAGACCTCAAAAATACTGCTTTCTTTCAAACTAGATCCCATATGAACTGTTGTTTATACCATTAATGTGCTAAGGAAGCATTTATATAGTGAAACATAAGCTTCATTACATTACCATGAATTATACATTTGTGGCTCTAATTATATGTAACTTTTTACCGTATAAAGTAGAAGATTGAGGCAGACATATTAAGGATATTTTAAATTAGGTCTGCTAGGGGATGTTAATGCTACAGGTTCAGGAATATTTTTAGGATGATACATTTTAGTACAAAAATGTGAAAAAGAAAAGTTTATAAATTAAAACTAATTATTATTCTTGTTAGCATATAGTATTTCTTAATTTAAATTTTTACTGATTTCATTAGCTGGTCCATCAAATGCAAATTTTCACTTGTAACAACCAAAATGAATTAGTAATGACTTATTTGTTTTGTTATGCTCTGAACTCCCATAAAATCTCTGCCACAAAATTCTTGTATACTCAGTGCCTTAGGCACTGACATGTCTCCACAGACTCAGAATATGCCTTTAGTTTCCACTGAGAAAATACCTCTCATATTTCAATATTTTCTATCAAATGCACTGAGTCCTTATTTTAACAACACATTTAAACCTGATAAGAATTTGACTAATATACTTCAGTGCAAGATATACAAAATTTCCCATATGATTTTACTGTACTGTCATCAAAGCTGTTATGTTTCCTCCAAATCCTGAAAAAAATACAAAATTGTTTTCCCTTTAGAGTTTAAAAGCAACAGAATTAAATTAGAGACAATAGAAGCCAAGTGAAAACTTACGTTTGGCTATCCTCAGACAGCACAAGTTTTTCTTATTTTCTCCTTTGTCAGGCTGTGTGCTTTTCACTTTAAAATTCTCCAAGCTATGGATCATCTATCTCTTCTTTGGGGAGACTATTCCACCATCTAATATAGTTCACTAGCTATGTCAAAGTCCAACTTTCCTGGCTGAGAATCAGAGTAGAGTGGAATTTCCTTCTAACAGAGGGGCCGTTTGACTCGTTTTATTATTTTTATTACTCAACACCATAGTGAACTAGCTAGTTGACTGTGTGTGTTCAAAGACGTAGACCTGCCCTAAGGACTCACATCTCAACAAATGATCCCTTTCTTCTGCCTGACTTGCCCAGCAAAGGACAGAGAATGCAATCATCTTGATCAATGAACCTGAGTAAAAGCAGAGCAGGCAAGACACTAATCAAATAAGTGGATCTGCTGAGGCTAATCCTTCAACCCAAACTTTGTTTCTTGAGCACCCACAGGAGATAAGCAGGGAAAAGAAGGCTAGACAATATGCTGTACTTGGCATGACTCAAATAGGCCTCCTGCAGTCACATTTCCATTTAGTCACCTTGAGAATACAATGTAGTCTCAGAGACCTAGACATGCATATTCTGCTTCAGATGCACTTCCACAAATAATTTTGCTATCGTCTGCAAATTTTAGGTTATAAAATATCACACCAGTAATTACAAACATCCTCAAAGAGAAACAGATAGAAAACCAATTTGAAAATAATTAGTCTTTATAAGGTTCCTCTCATAATATTCCATAGATTGTTACAATTAAAAGCACTCTGGGCAAAGAATCAGGATCAAGATTTGAAATTTGACATTAAAAGTTATGTTACTTTGAGAAAATCATTTCATCTCTCGGTACTTCAAGTGTATTGTAAAACAATCATAATAACTACTTCATTAGATTGTTGTGAAATGTATTGGGAATATTGTCCTCAAAAGTGTCAATCAAAAGTGTCAAAAGAGTATAATTAACATATGGTATATATAAATTTTCTCTTTATTTTTAAAACAACTGCTAAGATGCCAATCCTAATTGAAAAGTGTTATGGACTTCTATACAGTGTTTTGGGAACCAGAAAATGAAAACTATAATTTATTTTGTAAAAATGATATGAGAAACTTGGATTGACGAGGTCATTTTCATAAATGGCATGAGTAAGCAAATTATTTAACGGAAAGAGGGGAATATTATGCCAGATAGTAAAAATAGTTATTTTACATATTAAATCTAAAATATTAAATATAAAAGCATTTCTTTGAAATTCCTTTTCACCACCAATCTAAACCTCCTTTCACATTCTTCTTTTCATTTGTTCCAGTTCTCAGCTTTAAATTAGAAAGTTTTCTTTTAATAAATGCTTAGTAAAACCATCAGCATATTAAAAACTCAAAATAGTATATGTATATTTAAATTTAGAGAATGTTTGTTTCTCAAGTGTCCAGGGAAGGGGGCTGATGCAGGAACCACCAATGAAAACATACACTGGGGATGATTTAAGAGGCAAGATCATGCCAGGGGAAAAGAGAATTTGAGAAGCTGAGCCACAGTGAGATCTCCTGTAACATGAGTATGTGGCTGAGGTGCCATGTAATTCTAAGAAGCTCACACATACACACACACACAGGCACACACACACATTCAGCATCAGGTGTGTGATACCGACGACAGTCAATATTGACCAGAACGCTGTGACAGTCAAGGTCAAGAGGAGTATACAAAAGGTCAGTGATGGGAGGGGACATTTGTCTCCAGTCTTTCTACCCTTCCTGCCCTAATACACTGAAGGAGTCATGTCTTTGTGGACAAAAAATGTTGCCTGACATTTGAGTAAACAAAGAATGTCACCTGCCATTCCAGTAAATAACAAATGTTGCCCGCCATCAAGCCATCAGCCATTGCAACCACCCCTGATGGTGTGCCCTGAGGGCAATAAAGGATAGAGAAAAACAGGATACTGGCCCTAGATAGTTAAGATTCATATCTAAAGAATAACTTACATAAGCCCAGACTCTTGAATCTTCCCATACATAGCAAAATGCTAATGTCATTAACTTGAGATGTCTGTTTTTTGTGATTAGCAGTAATCTTTTGCTATTCAACTACTACATTTTTTTTTCAGCAAAAAATCCTTTATATCCTGGCTCCTCCCTTAACCTCTTTGGAATGCTTCTTGAGAGCTAACTGAGAGACTGTCTCCCAGGTTATAGTCCTCAGTAAGTTATCCAAGTAAAACATAACTCCAACTTTTAGGTTGTGTGTTTTTCTTCAGTTGACATCTTGAAGGAGAAAGACAAGATGTGTCTGAGTCAAACACTCCATGCATCAACTTCAAATATTGGGCATGTATGAGGTGACTAAGTATGTATGTATCCAGTCATCTCGGGTGCACATTTAAGATGGGGAGGTCAAAAAACTTAGTAACAAACATAAATTATATATTGATACATTTTAAAAATCTACATTAATGCAAAAAATCCATGATGAAAAAAAATTATTTTTAAGAGATTCAGTCCTAACTTCAATCTTGTGATGTTAGGATGGGAGTTTGAGATGCATCTAGGCAATCCAAAGGTATTCAAACACTAATAATTGTTCTTTATATATATATATATATATATATATATATATGTGTGTGTGTGTGTATATATATATATATATATATATATATACTAACGTATACACATTAAAAACACTCTATCAGATGAAAATAGGATGGACAGTGTTTACTTTAAATTCATACAATTCATTAATGCTTTTGGTGTCTGGGTAATGGGAGAAGTAAGCAGGATGTATCCTTCTGACCTACTTTTAGCAACTGCATTTCTATAGTTGATTCACAAGATTTTCTTCCATTTCACAAATGGGATTTACTTCCCATACCTTTCTATTGGGTTGGCCAAAAAGTTCATTCGGGTTTAACATCTTACGGAAAAACCCAAATGAACTTTTTGGCCAACCCAATAGATTGTCATTTGTCATTTTTATTATCAATGTGATGGTGTTTGAGGGACTAACAGAAACATTTCTAAAAGAAATGAATCCCCTTTTTGCTCATCCAATGCTACGATATGATTAAACTTTATTTATATAATAATAGTGTTGGAAGACAGATACTTCAACTGCTTTCTCTTACATCCTTTATCCCAGCAGATATCTGTTAAGATTTATTGGTTTGATTAGTTACAACTTAGACATCATTAATGTCTTTGGAGTCACAAGAAAGCTTGATATTCTTTGGAACTCTAACCACGGTAAACTAAATATTATTAGAGGGGTGTTTGTGTGTGTGTGTGTGTGTGTGTGTGTGTGTGTGTGTGTACACATATATACAGCTATATATACACTAAGTAACCATATAATTATATATATGATTTATAAAGCTATAAAATACAGTTCATGCCAGAGGCTGAGTTTCTATTTCTCTAATCTGTCTTTTGAGGAACAATTTGAAATGTGTTAGCAGGTTGTGCAAAAGACAAGAGAAACTAAGCTATTTCATGAATTCCCAACACATGACTCTGTGAAGTCTTTTGTCAGTAAGCCAAACTTCAATTAATCACAATGTCTGAGAATACTTTAACACCTAACATATTATTTCCAGGTTTGACAACTGTAAAGACAACCCTGGAAGGCAATTCCCTTCCTCTATTTCAATGCTTCTGAAGCCCTGACATAAAAGTAGGTGATGGATGCAAAAACCTTTCAAGCTAATGTGCTTGCTGCTCAGGTTTCTGTCATGACAAACTATTTTTATATGACTATCAATTAACTTAAATAGTAGATGCTTAATTATTTAGGAATTAAAAGAATGAAAATATCTTCCTTTCCTTAGAGGAAAAAAAATTTTTTTTTCTCAGTGCACCGGTTGTGTATGTTTTCTTTCTCTTATTTTCACTAAAATAATGAGCTATAAATCTCTAGATATACTCCCAATTAAATAAAGAAAATAACAATTTTGAGTCATGCCTTTCTCTAAAAGGAAGTTTCCAATTAACATTTCTATTCAAGGTTGAGAAAAGAGGTAGGCTGTTGAAGTATCACTGAAGTGGTGCCAGTGTATTCAAGATTTGACCTGATCTCTATAGCTACAAAAAAAGCACAAGAATAGGAAAATAATGATTAGTAATCTTCCTTTTATTTCTTTTCTTTTTTTTTTTTTGAGGAAGAAAGTTGCAGTTGTATTAATTTTTAATGGGGACCCTCTACAACTGTATTTCCTTGAAGTCATAACATTTAATGATAGTGAATTACACTTAAAAATCTCAGCAGTAAGCATTATATATTTAACTATTTCATCGCAATTTTATTTAGGAAAAAATTTTCTTATCTTCACTCTTCCTAAGGCTGCTAATAAATCAACTGTAAATAATAGAAAAAATTTATACAGTAGTATTAATTACAATTCAACCATTGCAGACCTAAATTTGACTTATTTTATTATCCCAAAAGTTTTCCAGAGATAGCTAGTAAAGCCAGAAAGTTGTTTGATTTATTAAATATAGAAAATGTATTTAATAACATTTATTAGTACTACTATATTAAGTGAAAAGAAACTTACCCTTAAAACTTATATGTGGGGCTTCCCTGGTGGCACAGTGGTTGAGAGTCTGCCTGCTAATGCAGGGGACACGGGTTCGGGCCCTGGTCTGGGAGGATCCCGCGTGCCGCAGAGCGACTGGGCCCGTGAGGCACAACTGCTCAGCCTGCGCGTCTGGAGCCTGTGCTCCGCAACGAGAGGGGCCGCGACAGTGAGAGGCCCGCGCACAGCAATGACAAGTGGCCCCTGCTTGCCACAACTGGAGAAAGCCCTCGCGCAGAAACAAAGACCCAACACAACAACAACAAAAAAAAAAAAAAAAAAAACTTATATATGATTCATGTGTCAGAGAAAACAGATGTACTTTTCCCTATTCCTTGCCCTAAGTGCTACTAAAATCCCTGGATATTGTATGCAAAACATAATAAGATTCTGAAAGGTGGAGAGAGAAAAGTAGAGCATTTCGTGACCTCAGGACCCAAGGAATGACATGATGGTGTGTTCCCTCTTCCTTTCCTGAGAGAAAAAATATTTTTCCTCAATGCAACAAGTTGTGTATGTTGCATTTCTCTGATTTCTTTTTACTTCATACATTCCAGACATTGAGCTGAAGGAATGAATGAGCCACAAATGCCAATGGGTAGGCACAATAAAAGCTCTAACAAAGCCTACTCTCTACAGACAAAAGCCCAGGAAAAAAGCAATTTAGCAAAACAGAAAGCTTTTAGAAAGTAATTGGTCTCTCAGAGCCAAAAGCACAGAAAAAATAAGAAGAGAAACAAAAGCAAAATTGTGTCTCCTCACCCAGCTACACCAGCAAAGTTTGAACGGGGAACCTAGGCTTCCTAGGCTGTAATGAGGTCTCCCAACATCCCACCAGGGTGGTGGCTGAGTGGCAAATGGTGATCTCAGGTTTTCATCCCTGACACCCTGTGGTGTCAGAGGAGGCTACATGGGGAGACTGGACCACCCCTCACTGGTAGCAACAGGCATGCCCTCCCTCCACCATGAGGTGGTGTTAGAAGGGAGGAATCAAGACCGTTACCATATTCTGTGCCAGAAAGTCCACCCTCACTGCAGTGTCACTGGAAACTACATGCGAAGCTAGAATGCCCACCACTGCTCAGCATTAAATAAGAGCAACCCCCATCTCAGGTATCAGGGGAAGCTTGGACTTCTTAGACTTCTACCTCCACCGGTCTGTAATGAGACAGCGTGCCACCCCTTCCCTTGCCAGAGTGTTGTAGAGAAAGTGAGTTAAAAGGAAAAGTTTAAATAAGATCCGGAAACTCATATATAACACACAAAAAGTTCAGATTTCAATCAATAACCTCTTGTCATACTAAAACATATAACACAAAAATATTCAGGTTGCAATCAATAACTCTTTGTCATACCAGGAAAAAGGAAGTTCTCAAACTAAATGAAAAAATATATATATATAATCAATAGATGTCATTACTGAGATTTACTGAGCTAGCAGAAATGTTAGAATTATGTGATACATATTTTAAAGCAGTCATGACAAAAATGCTTCAGTACACAATTATGAATGCACTTGAAACATGCAGAAACAGAAACACCCAGCGAAGAAATAGAAGACATGGAGATGAAACAAGTGGAAAATAATACAATGGCTAAAATTAAAACAGAACAACAGCAACAAAAACTCTGTGAATGGGATCAGCAGCAGAATGGAAGAGACAGAGAAAATAATCAGGGAATTTTAAAATGGAACTAAAAAAATGACCCAATCTGAATGAATGAGAAAAAAATAGATGGAAAAAGAATAATGAACAGAAACTCAGGTACTATACCAAAAGATCTAACATTTGTATCATGAAGCTCTGTGCCTTTTCATTTAATTCAATTTAGGATATATTTATACTCTAGCACCAAGAGCATATTCAATTAGATTAGTAAAAATCTCATGAACTACTTTGAAACACCTATCCCAAAACCTAAAACCTTGACATAGGAACAATGTTATTTTAGGTTTACACTTTGCCAAGACACACCTCTTCCCCTGGCCTCAACAAGTCTACTCTGGTAAGAATCACTCAGTTCAATGCAACAAAATTTTTTAAGTACCTGCAATGGGTCAGGCCCTCTGTATTTTCACATACTCTTCTCCCTTCCTGGGATGGATTGTTTTATCTGGCCCACTTGGCAAATTTCCACTCTTTATCAAGTTCAGTCCAAATACACTCTGTACTGACTCTCTCAAAAAGGTATGAGAGTTCCTTCATTTTTACTTATAATTTACTTGTCAGTACATCTGTATATTACTCAATACATCATGTACTAATTTTTGCCCTCCTAACTAAACTGTATGCTCTTAGAGGCTAGAACTCTTCTTTCTTCTCATCTTTGCTACACCAATTGCATTGAAATCCTTTCTATCACAAAGTGTTTTCAGTAATTACCTCTTACACAAATAAATGAATTAATGTATTCAGCTATGCATCAGATTTTTTTTTAATACCTGCTGCCTACCAGGCATAGTAATAGACCCAGGTATACATGGTGAATGGATAATGTTACTCATTGTTCTGAAGAATTCAAATCATAGTAGAGAAGACATATCTTTGGAGTAAAGAGGTAATTATAATGAAAGGCAATGAGCTGTGTACAAGTTCCATGTTGTTGGAAGACTTTAAGAGTAAGCATGACTTTGTGTCTTTATATGCTAAGAAGCCACACATGTCACACAGTTCCTTAGTGTGTATAATGCTTTACATGTTTAGAAAAGGAAAGATTAAAACACTTTTATAATACTAGTCATATAACTGCATCTATCACCTTTCAACAAATAACATAAGTCATATTTTAACTACTTGACTAAATTACCTTGCTAGCACACACCACAGGATCTAGCATACAATGACTCCTCAATAGATACTGTATTGAAAAAAAATGGCTAAAGGAATGGTTTAAATTAGTGCTCTCCGAACTTTTACATTGTGATAATTCTCTTTGAATGTTATATAGAATTTAAAGTACATTTCCTACTATACCAATATATCCAGTGTCTTTCAAATATGCAAAATATAAAAAGGAGTGAAAAATAGGTAAAAGTACTTACAGTATAAATTCTGCATTAGTTAGTATTAATTAATTAGACATCAACACTATTTATATAATAACTTATAGATATTTAATATCAATGATAACTATTTAAAAGTCTGGTTCTTAATTTAATGTACATCAATGCTAAAAATATTTTTTAGAAATAGGTTAGATTTTAAGCAATAATGCTTTTAAAATAAGTTAAACAAATAAGAGTTTTATTTTCTCTTGTTTTAAGAATTACAAAAATAGGAAATCCAGAACTATTGAATCTGTTCAAGGTTGTTTTCAAGGACTACTGTCCCTCTGTCTTCCAATTCTGTCCTTTCCAGTATGTAACTTTCATCTTCATGTTCACACAATGGTTGCTGCGTCTTTTCCATTATATTTGTTATCCAGGCTAGAGGTGAAATTTTACAGTAAGGGGGCACAAAAGTCAAAAGACTGACGAGGCATGTTCTATTATTCTTTTCCAGCACAGCCACTGCTTGTATTTTAATGGTTAGAACTGGGTTACAAGTCAACCCTAAGCTACAAATTAGTCTTGGAAAATATTTTGCCTTAGTCTGCAGTAGTAGAGGAAGGAAGTAAGAGGGGAGTCCTTAATAACTCTTGTCTTAAATACTCCTCTGTTTCTGGTTTGACCATCATACTTGAAAGCTGTTGTCACTTATGGGGAAAAAAAGATCAATAAATTGAAATCAGAAAAATAGACAAGTTGCATGAATTTATTAACTCTGGAAAGAAAATTGTCACCTTCCTTGATAGTTGTTCTCTTTGGTTTGGATGTTTTTATTGAACTATAGTTGATTTACAATGTTGTGTTAGTTTCTGGTGTACAGGAAAATGATTCAATTATATCTATACATATATATACGTTTATATATATATGTTCTTTTCCATTATTATTTACTACAGGATATTGAATATAGTTCCCTGTGGGTAGCCGTTCTCCTTAAAACTAATTGGAAGATATCATTTAAAAATTATGATATGGGTTTAAACCAACTGAAACTTTCATTTCAAAACTTTGAAAGAAGCAAGAAAAAAAAAGTTTCTAAATTTCCCATGCAGGTAATGTGAAAGTTTGTACAGGCAATAATTTCTGTAACAAAATCGTATAAATATGTCAACATTTCCAAACCTTTGATTCATCAGTGCTCTTTCCATAGTACAGTACACGGAGAATGAACAGATTCTAGTGGCACTGTCTTCAATCCCTCTATATTGCAAAACGTCCCCTAATCCCTCAGGATACTCCACTTATTGGAGCTGGCATTTAGCAAGGGAGATTAAATCTGTATGTTAAGTGTTGGGAAAGACAATTCTCTTATTTTTTGGTAAAGTTGCATATAAATAGAAGTTGAATAGTTTCTTTTTGCTGCCAATAGATATTATTGTATGCCTATTGGCTACAAGCAACTAACTTTGGAAGCCATTGGAGTAAAATTCTGTAAATTGCTTGAATTTAAAGTTTTCAGATACATGCTTTTTAGAAATCAACACAGTAGAGTTTATTCTATTCCATGATCATCAACACACTTCTATGACAGAATATCCTGGGAGATAACTTTCTTTGAAACTTTATTGAAAGGTGAAATTTTAACTACTTGCTTTCAGATTCAGAATCCAGTAGCAGGGCCCAATTCTTTTCTAATATCACTTCCTTGTCTCTGTTCTGTTTCACAGTTGTCTGTATATCAATATATTGTAATTCATGGAAATACATGTTTTCTCACTTACAGAGAGACTACTTTGAACAAGTTCAGTGTCAGACTAGCTTTATGTTACAGTTTGTTTCAACCAGTTATACTTTGAGTGCAAATTTAATACCAAATATATTCAGGTATGTGTTTGCCTTTTGAAAGGAATGAGATAAGTTTTACATCCCTAGGATTTTAGATTTACATTTGGATGATTTTTCTTCCTAAATGATTACTTCCTGTGGAGAATTTTTCTTACCTAGAAAGTTAAATTACCTTTCTAGACACTTACTAAAGAAATACACATCGAGATTTTTTTAAATTAAGAGGTAAGATAACTAATTACACAATTTTTGCATAAACTTCTATTTATCTCTATCCCCAAAGAATTTCCCATTTAAAGATGTATCTAAATTTATAACATCTCTCTCTTAATGAATAACTAATATAAATTGTTAGCATATCCATTTTAATTATTACTGTAATTGCTAAAGTTGTATTTCCTGCTTTTCGGTTTTAAGTAGAACAGAATTATAACCAAATAGACATAAAGTGTGTATATATATATATATATATATATATATATATACATACATATATATGTAAGTACTTTTTTTTTTTTTTTTTTTTCTGTACGCGGGCCTCTCACTGTTGTGGCCTGTCCTGTTGCGGAGCACAGGCTCCGGACATGCAGGCTCAGCGGCCATGGCTCACGGGCCCAGCTGCTCCACAGCATGTGGGATCCTCCCGGACCGGGGCACGAACCTGCGTCCCCTGCACCGGCAGGCGGACTCTCAACCACTGCGCCACCAGGGAAGCCCCCTGTAAGTACTTTTTGAGAAGAATATAGCATGTGTTTTTTGGGTTTTGTTTTCTTATTTTATTATTTTTTAATAGATCTATATTGGAGTATAATTGCTTTGCAATACAATGTTAATTTCTGTTGCACAACAAAGCGAATTATCCATATGCATACACATGTCCCCATATCCCCTCCCTCTTGAGCCTCCCTCCCATTCTCCCTTTCCCACCCCTCTAGGTCTTCGCAAAGCACCAAGACTATCTCCCTGTGCTATGCTGCTGCTTCCCACCAGTCAACTATTTTATATTCAGTAGTATATATATGTCGATGCTACTCTCACTTTGCCCCAGCTTTGCCCTCCCACCCCATGTCATCAGGTCCATTCTCTATGTCTACCTCTCTATTCTTGCCCTGCAACTAGGTTCATCAGTACCACTATTATTATTAGTTTTTTAAGATTCCATATATATGAAGCATATGGTATTTATTTTTCTCTTTCTGACTTACTTCACTCTGTATGACAGACTTTAGGTCCATCCACCTCACTACAATTAACTCAATTTCATTTCATTTTATTAGCTGAGTAATATTCCATTGTATATATGTGCCACGTCTTCTTCATCCATTCATCTGTTGATGGACATCTAGGTTGCTTCCATGTCTTGGCTATTGTAAATAGTGCTGCAGTGAATATTGTGGTGCATGTCTCTTTCTGAATTATGGTCTTCTCAGGGTATATACCCAGAAGTGGGATTGTTGGGTCATATGGCAGTTCTGTTTTCTCAGGATATATACCCAGAAGTGGGATTCCTGAGTCATATGGCAGTTCTATTTTTAGTTTTTTAAGGAACCTCCTTACTGTTCTCCATAGTGGTTGTATCAATTTACATTCCCACCAACAGTGCAAGAGAGTTCCCTTTTCTCCACACCCTCTCCAGCATTCATTGTTTGTAGATTTTTGGATGATGGCCATTCTGACTGGTGTGAGGTGATACCTCGTTGTGGATTTGATTTGCATTTCTCTAATGATTAGTGATGTTGAGCATCCTTTCATGTGTTTGTTGGCAATCTGTATATCTTCTTTGGAGAAATGTCTATTTAGGTCTTCTGCCCATTTTTGGCTTGGGTTTTTTGTTTTTTGATACTGAGCTGCTTGAGCTGCTTGTATATTTTGGAGATTAATTCTTTGTTTTTTCATTGGAAATATTTTCTCCCATTCTGAGGGTTGTCTTTTCGTCTTGTTTATGGTTTCCTTTGCCGTGCAAAAGCTTTAAAGTTTAATTAAGTCCTGTATGTTTATTTTTTTAAATTTCTGTTACTCTAGGAGGTAGGTCAAAAAAGATCTTGCTGTGGTGTATGTCAAAGAGTGTTTTTCCTATGTTTTTCTCTAAAAGTTTTATAGTTTCTTGGTCTTACATTTAACTCGTTAATCCATTTGGAGTTTATTGTATGGTGTTAGGTAGTGTTCTAATTTCATTCTTTTATAAGTAGCTGTCCAGTTTTCCCAGCAGCACTTATTGAAGAGGCTGTCTTTTCTCCATTGTATGTTCTTGCCTTTTTTGGCACAAATTAGGTGCCCATATGTGCATGGGTTTATCTCTGGCATTGTATCCTGTACCATTGATCTGTATTTCTGTTTTTGTGCCAGTACCATACTGTCTTGATTACTGTAGCTTTGTGGTATAGTTTGAAGTCAGGCAGCCTGATTCCTCCAGCTCAAGTTTGTTTTGGTTATTCGGGGTCTTTTGTGTTTCCATACGAATTGTAGGATTTTTTTGTTCTAATTCTGTGAAGAATGCCATTGGTAGTTTGATAGAGATTGCATTGAATCTGTAGATTGCTTTGGGTAGTATAGTCATTTTTCACAATATTGATTATTCCAATCCAAGAACATGGTATATTTCTCCATCTGTTTATGTCATCTTTGACTTCTTTCATCAGTGTTTTGTAGTTTTCTGAGTACAAGTCTTTCACCTCCTTAGGCAGGTTTATTCCTGGTATTTTATTCTTTTTGTTGCAATGGTAAATGTGAGTATTTCCTTAATTTCTCTTTCTGATTTTTTGTTTTTGGTGTATAGGAATACCAGAGATTTCTGTGTATTAATTCTGTATCCTGCAACCTTACCAAATTCATTGATTAGTTCTAGTAGTTTTCTGGTGGCATCTTTAGGATATTCTATGTATATTATCATGTCATCTGCAAACAGTGACAGTTTTACTTCTTTTTCAATTTGTATTCCTTTTATTTCTTTTTCTTCTCTGATTGCTGTGGCTGGGACTTCCAAAACTATGCTGTATAAGAGTGGTGAGAGTGGACATCCTTGTCTTGTTCCTGATCCTAGTGGAAATGCTTACAGTTTTTCACCATTGAGTATGCCCATTTTCTGGAGAGTTTTTACCATAAATTGTGTTGAATTTTGTCAAAAGCTTTTTCTGCATCTATTGAGATGATCATATGGTTTTTATTCCTTAATCTGTTAATGTGGTGTATCACATTGATTAATTTGCATGTACTGAAGAATCCTTGCATCCCTGGGATAAATCCCAGTTGATCATGGTGTATGATCCTTTTAATGTGCTGTTGGTTTCTGTTTGCTAGTATTTTGTTGAGGATTTTTACATCTATGTTCATCAGTGACATTGGTGTATAATTTTCTTTATTTGCGATATCTTTTTCTTGTTTTGGTATCAGGGTGATGGTGGCTTTGTAGAATGAATTTGGGAGTGTTTCTCCTCTGGAATTTTTGGGAAGAGTTTGAGAAGGATAAGTGTTAGCTCTTCTCTCAGTGTTTGATAGAATTCACCTGTGAAGCCATCTGTACATGGATTTTTGTTTGTTGTAAGATTTTTAATTGTAGTTTCAATTTCATTTCTTGTGATACATCTGTTTATATTTTCTAATTCTTCCTGGTTCAGTCTTGGAAAATTGTACCTTTCCAAGAATTTGTCCATTTCTTCGTGGCTGTCCATTTTATTGGCATATAGTTGTTTGTAGTAGTCTCTTATAATCCTCTGTATTTCTGCAGTGTCAGTTTTGATTTCTTCTTTTTCATTTTTAGTTTTATTGATTTGCATCCTGTCCCTTTTTTTCTTGATGAGTCTGGCTAAGGGTTTATCAATTTTGTTTATCTTAGAGAATCAGCTTGTAGTTTTATTGAGCTTTGCTATTGTTTTCTTCATTTCTATTTCATTTATTTCTTCTCTGATCTTTGATTTCTTTCCTTCTACTGACTTTGGGTTTTCTTTGTTCTTCTTTCTCTAGTTGTTTTAATCTCTAGGGTTAGATTGTTTAATTGCAATATTTCTTGTTTCTTGAGGTAGGATTGAATTGCTTCCCTCTTAGAACGGCTTTTGCTGCATCCCATAGGTTTTAGGTCGTCATGTTTTAGCTGTCATTTCTTTCTATGTATTTTTAAATTTATTCTTTGATTTCTTCAGTGATCTCTTGGTTATTTAGTAGCGCACTGTTTAGCCTCCATGTATTTGTATTTTTTTACAGTTTTTTTCCTGTACTGATTTCCAATCTCATAGCATTGTGGTCAGAGAAGATGCTTGATATGTTTTTCAGTTTTCTTAAATTTTCCGAGGCTTGATTTATAACCCAAGATGTGATGTATCCTGGAGAATGTTCCATGTGCACTTGAGAAGAGAATGTATTCTGCCACTTTTGTGTGGAATGTTCTATAAATATTTATTATATCTATCTGGTCTATTGTGTCATTTAAAGCTTGTGTTTACTTATTTATTTTCTGTTTGTATGATCTGTCCATTGGTGTAAGTGAGGTGTTAAAGTCCCCTACTATTATTGTGTTATTGTTGATTTCTCCTTTCATGGTTGTTAGTATTTGCCTTAGTTATTGAGGTGTTTGTACATTGGGTGCATAAACATTTATAATTGTTATATCTTCTTCTTGAATTGATGCTTTGATTTTTATGTAGTGTCCCTCCTTATCTCTTGTAACATTCTTTATTTTAAAGTCTATTTTATCTGCTATGAGTGTGGCTATTCCACCTTTCTTTTCTTTTCCATTTGCATGGAATATCTTTTTCCATTCCTTCACTTTCAGTCTGTATGTGTCCCTAGGTCTGAAGTGAGTCTCTTGTAGGCAGCATATATATGGGTCTTGTTTCTTTATCCATTCAGCCAATCTGTGTCTCTTGGTTGGGGCATTTAATCCATTTACATTCAAGGCTATTATTGATATGTATGTTCCTATTACCAGGGTCTTAATTTTGGGGGTTTGTTTTTTTGGGTCTTTTTATTCTCTTGTGTTTCCCACTTAGAGAAGTTTCTTTAACATTTGTTTTAAAGCTAATTTGGTGGTGCTGAATTCTCTTAGCTTTTGTTTGTCTGAAAAGCTTTTGACTGCTCCATCGAATCTGCATGAGATCCTTGCTGCGTAGAGTAATCTTGGTTTTAGATTTTTCTCTTTCATCACTTTAAGTATATCCTGCCACTCCCTTCTAGCCTGCAGAGTTTCCACTGAAAAATCAGCTGATAACTTTTTGGGTTTTCCTTTGTATGTTATTTTTTGTTTTTCCCTTGCTACTTTTAATATTTTTCTTTGAATTCAATTTTTGTAAGTTTGATTAATATGTGTCTTGATGTGTTTTCCCTAGGGTTTATCCTGTATGGGACTCTCGGTGCTTCCTGGACTTGGGTGACTATTTCCTTTTCCATGTTAGGAAAGTTTTTCACTATGATCTCTTCAAATATTTTCTCAGTTCCTTTCTTTTTCTCTTCTTCTGGGACCTCTATATTGGTGTGTTTATTGTTGTCCCAGAGGTGTCTGAGATTTCTTCAATTCTTTTCATTCTTTTTTCTTTATTCTGCTCTTCGGCAGTTATTTCCACCATTTTGTCTTCCAGCTCACTTATTCGTTCTTCTGCCTCTGTTATTCTGTTACTGATTCCTTCTAGTGTACTTTTCATTTCAGTTATTGTGTTTTTCATCTCTGTTTGTTTTTTCTCTAGTTCTTCTAGATCTTTGTTAATCATTTCTTGTATTTTCTCAATCCGTGCTTCCATTCTATTTCAGAGATTCTGGATCATCTTTTCTATCATTACTCTGAATTCTTTTTCAGGTAGATTGCCTATTTCCTCTTCATTTATTTGGACTTGTATGTTTTTACCTTGCTTCTTCATCTGTGACATATTTTTTTGCCATCTCATTTTTTTTTTTTTTTTTTTTTTTTATGAGTGAGATTGTGTTCCTGTTTAACTGGTTGTTTGGCCTGAGGCTTCCAACACTGGAGTTTGTAGGCTAGTGGGTAGAGCTGAGTCTTGATGCTGAGATGAGGAACTCTCTGAGACCTCATTCTGATGAATATTCCCTGGGGTCTGAGTTTCTGTTAGTCCAGTGGTTTGGATTCAGAGCTCCCACTGCAGGAACTTCCCAGGCTCGCGAATCAAGATCCTGCAAGCCACGTGGGGTGGCAAAAAGGAAAATAAAAGAGAAAAATAAATAATAATAATAAAATATTATAAATAAAAGTAATAAATAAAAATAATAAATAAAAGTAGACCTAGGCAACTAACAGATATGTTAGAAAGAATGTAAACATAAAGATATAAATGAATCAACAACTGGAAGTTACATCAGTATCACAATAGTAAAAAAGAGGAGGAGGGAAAAGAAAAAAAGAAAAAAAAAGTGCTGGGGGAGGCCTTGGCTGTGGAGAGCAGGGCCTAAGCAAGGGTGAGATTTGGGCAGTGGGTGGGGCCAATGCTCAGGATCCACAAGGCTGGAAAAGGCCCTGGGGCCTGTGGGGGTGGGGGCTTTGGCTCAAGAAACAGAAGGGGCCCAGGCATGCCCCCCATCCTGGTCTCTGAGGGCAGGGGACCTCATCTGGGAGCCTAGCAGGCTTCCTGAGCTCAAGTGGGTGAGGCAAATGCCCTCCTTTCCTCTCCTTCTCCTCCAGTCTGGGGTCTGGGAGGGCCCCTCCCACCTGCCTCTCCCAATCTTCTGGCCTCGTTCCTATGCCCCCAAGGACCCACACAGCCTGGAGAGGGCTTGGAGGGCAGGGGATTGGCCTGGGACCTCAGCAGGCTCCCCAGGCCACAGTGGGCAGGGTAATTGCCCTCTGCTCCTCTCCCACTCCTCCTGGATGGCTCCTCCCGCCTGCCACTCCTGATCTTCCTGGCCTCCCTCCTATGCCCCCAGGACCCACGCAGCCTGGATGGGGCTTTGGAGTTGGGAGAACCGGCCTGGGAGCTCAGCAGGCTCCCTGGCCCTAGTGGGCCAGGCGATCTCCCTCTGCTCTTCCTGCTCTTCCTGGAGAGTCCCTCCCACCTGCCTCTCCTGATCTCCCTGGCCTCGGGGTGCTGATCTTGTCTGGCCTCCACTTCTCCTCCCCCCTCAGTCCCCCTACATCCTACCAGTTCACTTTGAGGTTCCTCCCGTCTCCTTGGGGGTCAGAGTCCCCGACCAGCGGCTGGCAGATGCACTAGTTGTGCACTAGGACGCTAACTCGTGTCCTCCCACACTGCCATCTTAGCATGTGTTTTAAGTACATGATAGCTCTATTCCCTGAGGGTACCATTTATTTCTTTGTTTTCCCACAACAATGCTTACCACAATATTGGGCATGTATAAATAGTAATTGCCTACAGTTACTGAACTGAACTAAGTTTACATTTAATCTTCTAAACATAATTTTGTATTTTATTCAGCAATTTTACTTCGTATATACTATGTGTAATAATCATAAATAAAACACAGAAAGTTTCATGCCTTTTCATGTAATATTATCAATGTGGTTTTAAAAACATACACAAATGAAAATGATCTATCAGAGAATAATGATCTTAATATCTTTCCTTTAAAATGTTATATATCTATTTCTAAAAGTACCTTTTTTGAAAACAAGTTTGCATATCCTCAAACATAAATTTGACTTAATCTTTTTGATTTTAGAAGTGTGATCTTTCAAAGACTTTGAAATGACCCTCTGGGGGCCTGTTCATTATTCATAAATCTTGCGGAACTTTGTGTAGTCAGTGAGATTGACTCTTTTGCAATTAAAGCAAATAGTTCATATGATAGTACCTAGTATATTAATTATTTATAAGGTATATATATATATAATTCAGGTTCCTGCATCACATCCTTAAGCATATGTGTACAGCCATAGAAGTATGAATCACAAGAAAAGATGCCTATTGTTTTTTTTTTAATATTTTTATTGGTGTATAAGTGCTTTACAATGTTGTATTAGTTTCTGCTGTGTAACAAAGTGAATCAGCTATATGTATACATATATCTCCACATCCCCTCCCTCTTGAGTCACCCTCCCACCTTCCCTATCCCACCCCTCTAGGTGTCACAAAGCACTGAGCTGACCTACCTATGCGATACAGCTGCTTCCCACTAGCTAGCTATTTTACATTTGGTAGTGTATGTCAGTGCTACTCTCTCACTTCGTCCCAGCTTACCCTTCCCCTTCCCCATGTCCTCAGGTCCATTTTCTACATCTAAGATGCCTATTGTTTAAAATTTTCACCACATTTGTTTTCATCTTGCACTTCAGTCCTTTTCACCTTGAACATAGCTCAGTGTAGGAGGTGACTAGTTTGGGTGGGATGTAAGTAAGACTTTATCACAATGGACAAGTCTGTTCTGCCAAAGAACTGTTTGTGAGGTCAACTCAGTTTGTTTCCATCCATATAAAATGAAATAATTTGAAAAAATAGCCTACTATGTGCCTTGCTTAGTGACTAGGTATTAAGGATGAAAAGGAGAATATGAACAAACTCAGCTCGCAAAAACTTTATATTGTGTCTAAATAGTTTCTCACCAACATTTCTGCATCCTTGACTATATACTGTTACATATTAAACTTGTTCTCTCATTTCACAAATAATCCTCTTTTAATGAACAAACATTTTGAAATTAGTTTCCCATCCACTTTCTTATTATTAGCTAACATTGTTATATATCAGACACTTAACAGATAGTAGTTACATGCTTTACATACATTATTATATAATCCAAAGAAAAACTCTATGAAATAAATCCTCTTGATATCCACTTTTTATAAATGATGACATTGTGGCTTTGATGGATGAAGAAACTTACACAAAGTCCTGCAACTAGCATCCTGCAAACACATGGAAAAAATATTCTGACCCCAGGGCCAAATTTTCAGTCACTGTGGTAAAATATTTAATCACAGCTTCTATTCTCTTTAAGTAAATTTATTTAAATCTAATGTTTTCCAAAACTGTTAGCACTAAGCATGGGATAAAGAAATAGTTACTTTTCCATTGTCTACAACATTTATGAATAACCTGATTTCCAACCATTCAATACATAATCTGATTAAGTTCTTGAGAGCAATTTTGTATGGCAGATATCACTATCCACCATTTTCAAATGAAGATAAACTGGCTCAGAAACTCTAAGGGTTTTACCCAGTATTACACAGATGATACGTGTCCCAGCTAAAATATCAGCTTCCACTTTTTTCCCATTAATTTCTTTGGATTCTTCCATGGCTCTAGTGCAGATTTTGATAAATTTTGGTAAAACACACTAAATGTGTCCTTCCATTAGTCATGTAACTTGGCTTATTCTAACAATGTATATAAATAAACTTGGCAAAAGAAGAAGAAATGAAATGGGTATAGTTGTGGTACCTATATTTATGCAACAGCCGAGAGATGGAGTAGAATAAGAGAGTGACAGGGCAGTAAGTAAATTCCTTCTCAAATACCTGATGCCACAGCTCAGAGCAAACTAGGTATTTAAATTAACCTACCTCCATGGAGAAAGGAATTCCACAAGCTTATCTCCAGGAGTTGCAAGCTAGAACCCAAAAGACCCTTTGCTAAAACCCCTGCTGAAGAAATTATTTATTCTTTTCTAAATTACACAGGTTGTATGATGTAGAACAGGAATTTCCCTAGATCAAAATCCAGGAAAATAGGGTTTCTGCCTGACATGGAAAAGAGAAATAAATTCTGTTTTGTGAGTATGAAAATCATTTGGCCTGGTAAGTAAGACAAAATTATAACATACTTCTCTCCCAACCAGCTTTTCATAAGCTTCACCTGCTACTGCAAATCGCTCAGGTACTCAGACATTCTCTATGCCATGAATACTGCCTTTGCACAGCAGTATAATTTTGTGTGTGTTCTTCCTCCACCTGGATATACATTCCATGCTCCATGTATTCTTTTAGCTAGCATATTATATTCCTTAAGGAACATCTAACTCTAGGTGTTCATGTCTATGAATACTATCTTGATTATATAAGACAATGGGATCTTTTATTTGTTTCCACAGTATTCTGCTTATTCCTGTATATCCAGTATGCATTTTTCTCTATTGAAGTGTAGGGGAGGAAAATTTTCCATTCTTCCCTACTGGTTCATTGGCTGATCTAATAATTAAATTGACATAAGACAGATTAATAAGGAAAAAATTTTAATTTTATACATATGGGATTCCCATAAAAATATGAGACTCAAAAAATGACCAGAGCTGGAAGCTTTTATATCTTTTAGCCAAAGAAACAATAAATTTGTAAAGAATTAACAAGACAAAGGGGTTTGGGCTTGGCGGATTAAGTTAGTGAAAAAGTAACAAGTTTGGTTTATATAGCCTTCTCAGCTCTAAATTCCCTGTCTCTGCTAATAAGGATGCCTTCTACCCTCCTGGTACAGGGACGGTACCTTTCACATAAGAGATTTATCTCCTGTTTCAGGGAGACAAATGAGGGTGAGAATGGCCTTCTTGTACCGGCTGTTTCTCAAATACGTTTAATTCAATATAATCAGTATGCCAACGAGGCATATTACAGGGTGACATGTTCTGAACTCTTGGAGAAACCATTTCTGGTTGCTTATCTGGCTCCACAAAAAACTTATAAATTCTTGAGGGAAAGGCTGTGTCTCATTTAGTTTCTTGGCATCAAACACAATCCCTGTTATTAGTAAATGTTAAATTAAAGAAATGGATGCATTTAAAACATTTCCAGAATAAAAAGTTATGGTGTTTCCTGCTAGATGGGTGAAGAATTCATACTGTTTTTGAGAGGTCTTTGGATGGGGGTGGGGGGATCCTAATAGCATCTTTCTTCTTTCTGCTAACATATACATATGGCTATCTTAAAGTCATTTATAATCCTGTCTGCAAGGGACTTATAATTATACCTAATTATGATGCAACATCATGAACTTATATATATTTAATGTGGCAATCAAATTTATTGCTATTTTTATTTTATTATAACAGTAAATGCTATTCCTTAGATTTTATGTAGTCCATTCATTGTCTGGGAGCTTAAAAGAATTAGTGAAAATACAGTATTCAGTAAGAAAGTGTCATCAGGAAAACAAACACTATACACATGTAGTATTAGATGTCAGTGAAAAATCATAGTACATGCTTAGGTGTTGTCTTTGATCTTATAGGTAAATAAAAATAGCCCTATAAGCCATTGATTTTTCAAACTCTAATGTACATGTGAATCACCTGGGAATCTTACTAAAATGCAGATTTGGATGCAGTAAGTTTGGAGTGAAGCCTGCGGATCTCCCTGTCCAATAAGCTCACCAGCTTCTTCAACTACACATTAGAGTTTGAGACACATATTGAAGGGAAAATTGTGTTTGTCTCTAGCAATTAAAAATAATTGAAATGTTGAGTAGAATCCCTCCTTCCTGCTTAACTCAGAGTCTATTTTGATCAAGAGACTTAACACATTGAGAATTAAGGAGCTTCTTTGAAATTAAGTGGAACACCAGTAGTATTCAGATATAAAAAAGAATTTCAGGCAGACACATGTAGAGGGTATGCTTTGGATGTCAAATCACAATGGTAGATTCTGGGCTCACAGAAACAATGCAACTGAAGCAAGAAAGTGTTGAGCTATTTAGCTAGAAAGATATGCCAATATAGTCTGAGAGCAGAGGAGCCCACTGCTTCTAATTAGAACCACACATTACAACTTAAGATAACTTGAATATGCCCCTCCTAGACTATTCTGGTGAAGTGTGTATCCTGAGGGAATAGAAAGCCAAATGTCCAAATATAAACAAATAATTATAGAATAAAACTCCTAAACATCTCTGCCGTCACCTTCAGTCAAATGAGTAGCAGTTGAGTTTCAGTTAACTAACCAGGTTAGTAATGAGGTTGCAATGAAAGAGTATCTGAGGGAGAGCTGACCACCTGCTAGTGAGGTGGAGGTGACGTTTGAGTAAGATTTAAAAAAATGTGTTTGCTTCTGTAATTTGGTCCAAACAACAATTGTATCAGCTAAACAATATAATATATAAGGTTAGATACGAAATAACATCATTATCATGCTGAGAGTTTATAACATATTCTGAATATCAAAGATGTTAGGTATTTTAGGGATTTTGTTTTTAATACCTTAACCCTAATGTGATCTCTTCATAGATGATAGCTGTAACAACAGATTTAAGTATGTTAAATGTTTCGATTTGAAATTCTAATGGAGTAATTATTATAAAATATATGATTTTTCATTGTCAGTGAAAATTACAATGCAACACACAGAAAGCTTTTAACTGACTGAAAATAGTTTTTAGAGTGTCAGTTTATGCCATACCATAAGTAATTGCCTAAGCAGCCAATTATATTTTTATTGGGGACACATATGATAAAACAACTGAAATAGTTGAGTCTTATAATAACATCCTAAATTATTATCTTAATACTTTTAACCTTGATACCCACTTTCCACATACCATACACAACATTTTTCCAAAAGTGATATGCTATTGTATATTTATAGGTAAAATAACAAAAACTGTGGTAAAAAGCTTAACCTGAAATAGTTATTTTCTGATCTGGCCCTGAGAAATATTTTCTAGCACCATTTACATAAGCTTTCCTCTTGAAACTTTGGTTCCAGCTATGCACAATGACTTGCAATTTTCAAAATGCGTTATGCTCTTGTACATTTATTTTGTAGCATACACTGTTCTTTTTTTTTTTTTTTTTTTTTTTGCGGTACGCGGGCCTCTCACTGTTGTGGCCTCTACCGTTGCGGAGCACAGGCTCCGGACACGCAGGCTCAGCGGCCATGGCTCACGGGCCTAGCCGCTCCGCAGCATGTGGGATCTTCGCAGACCAGGGCACGAACCCGTGTCCCCTGCATCGGTAGGCGCACTCAACCACTGCGCCACCAGGGAAGCCCCAATCAGGTTATTTCTTAATCTGATGTCAATAGTCAGCTCAAGAATTACTTTTCCCAGGAAACCTCATTCTAAAAGAGAGTTAAGCCCACCTTTACATTCTGTAGAGATTGATATCTATCAATATTATATCTGTTAATCACACTGTTATTGTAATTTTCTAATAATATTAATAAAAGGTAACTAACATTTGGATGCTATTCCAGGCAAACATCCATTTATTCATTTTTCCTAATAACAACTTTGAGAGAGAGATTTGTTAATATCCTAGTATTTCAAATAAGGAAAGTGAGGCACAGAAAGGGTTAAACAACTTGCCTAAGGTCTCATATCTACTACATCGCAGAGGCAAAGCACTGCATTATGAATTTTATTCCATTATCATATTCCTCAATAAAAAACTCAGCACATAGCACAAGGAATTACTCATAGCCAGCTCTTAATATGTATTTGTTGAATGTTGAATGAGATAGAGGAAATACACCAAAGACATGTCAGTTAAGTACTTATTGAAGTTGCTTCATCATGTCTGATTAATTACTATTCACAGGAGAGGCATCAAGATTTAAAGTTTAAAAGCTTATGAACAAACTCGCATATGGTGAATTCAACATTTTTTTTTCCTCCTGTGTAAATGAATTTAGTTTACAGACAGGTGTTTAATTTAGGTATGTAGACTAACATATCAGAAATGATAAGGAAGAATTGAGCAGAAATTTAGAGAAGGTCAGTGCAGTCATAAAATGAAATTCCGTTATTGCCCTCTTAGAATTCTTCTATCATTCATTTAACTTCTCAGTAGCATTATTTTGTGATCTCGGGATGCTCAATCATTTTAATGCTTTGGGTAGACACTTTAAGTACATGATCATAAATCACTGTGAGGAGGGTAAAGCCAGAATATTTTGTTTGTGAGTTTGCTGTTGCCAGTGTCATTTTTAATGAGAATATTCTTCTGTGTGTTTGATAAGAGAACAAAGATTCTGAGGGAAACATGAGCAACCTTAGTTTCAGTTATACAAAAAAATGATATGCATTAGATAAAGAATATTTCAATCTATTTATTAGAAATATTTAAAAATAGATTTTCATATATATAATTTAAAAACTTATATCAGCTGTTAGAAACCGTAGTTGTTTTCATAAAAAGACATCATTTTCCTTCAGATTCCTCATCAGGCTTGCCTCATACAGATAATGTTCTTTGATGGCTTTCCTCATCTTCTCCATTTTCTGGAAATGCCAACTTCTTACCATCTCATGCCCTACTTTTCCAGGCTTCCCTGAAATAACAGTCTTAATTGATCTCATCATTTGAGTTTCTATAATGCTTATATTATGTAACAATTTATACTCTTCTTTGCCTTGTTTTGTGAATTATTCAGTCACTTAGTTGACATTTATTATGCAACTACTACAAACCAAACATGCTGAGATGTAAATATAGGTAAACAATATAAATAAATAAATCTGGATCAGGAAGAACCACATTCAAGTCAAATATGGGGATCATCACAAGATCCTGAACTTTGAAGCTATGCCATGACTGAATGGGACTTTTGAGTGGTCTACCTAGGGGAAGGAAAAGAATTTCTTTGTGTGCTTACAGGAGGAAACTAAATGTTTGAACAAGAGGACAGATTCTGTTAGATATTATCAAAGAAAATTTGCTTCTCCTTTGAACCAACCCTGTTCTTGTCAGAGGATTATATTCACACTTCCCTTGAACTCATGCTGGTCATGCAATTTGCTTTTATCAATGAAATGTAACTGTGGATGGCATGTGCCACTTCTGGGCAAGAGCTTTAAGAGCTACCATGAGATTCTGCTATCTCTGTTTTCTCATGTGTGTGAGTCTGAATAATTACAGGCAGAGGCTGTGTCTTTAGCTTGGATTCAGAAATGAAGAAGAGTTGGAACACAGCCAAGGTTGACCTGTAAAAGACATTAACATAAATGAGAAATACATTTTCAGTTTTTGTAAGCTAACGATATTTGGATTTGTTATTGTAAGATGACTTAGTCTGAACTAGATGGTAAAGAAATAAGACAAAACATGTTATCACCTGTGCCATCATGAAACTTATAGTGTATTAGCACAGAAAGTTCTTAATTTAATAATGACAGCAACAGGGAGTTCCCTGCCGGTCCAGTGGTTAGGATGCCATGCTTTCACTGCCAAGGGCCCAGGTTCGATCCCCGGTCAGGGAACTAGGATTAACCAGGATCCCACAAGCTGCTCAGCAGCATGGTCAAAGGGGATTGGGGGGTGGGGGGTGGCAAGGAATGACAGCACAAATACAAAATTGCAACTGAGACAAGTGTTACAAAAAACTTGTAGGAGATTTTATTAAAGGAATTTGCACAAGTAAATGGATGTCAGTGGAAGTTATCACGAGCAGAACTTCCCTCAGACCCTGGCAAATGGGCTCCTGCACAGGTTTCATGCCTCAGTGGACCCAAACTTTGGAATGCTTTCCTCGAAAATTTCCAAGTCTCATTCTGATGCCTGGGACAAGCTGACTGGCAATGCCATCCGAATTGCCTAAATCTGAAACAGAATGGCATGGGTTCCAGGCCCCACTGCTGCCCTTCAAATTCTTCCGTAACTTGATTCCATTTATTGTGGCCATGATGGTTCTTTTTAATTGACCTATCAGTCTTTCAGGGTCTTTCAGTAACTTCCTCCTATTTCACAGGCATTTACCATATAGTGAAAACCATTATTGTTTTCAACTTCAAAGTAACTCTGTCAATTTAAAACCTGATGTTACTTAAATGATTTAAAAAAGTTTTTCATAGATACCTTTCAAATATGTCCAAATTTAACTAACCATCTGAAATTACTCCCTTATTTATCAAGTTATGATTACCCAATTATGCAGATTATTAAATTCATGTTTACAGATTTTAAGGAGCAACTATTTTGTATACCTTAGCTTCACCTAGGCAGGACATTCTCATTAACTTTCTGAAAATTCTCTAGTTCACTTTTTAGGGCCAAGATCCTTTCCCACCCCAATAACAATTAAAGAAAACTTATTCCCTAGAACTACCCTACTTAGGTAGATATTTGATCCTATTTTACTTTCATGTAATACTAGATTTGCCTCTAAGAATCCATTTTATTCAGCATATCTTCCCTCCTTCCTTTATTTATGTATTTATTTTTACCATTTTCCTTGTTTATTTTTGGCCGGCTGGATGCAAACTTTTTTAAAAAATGGACATGCTAACTGATTCTAAAAGAAAAAAGTAAAAACCACTGGCTTAAATTATCTTTATCTGTTCATTGATAACATCAACTGTCTCACTCTTTGATCTCAGTGGAGTTTCCAGATATCTTACAACCATTGTTTAAAATCTATGCAATGGAAAATACAGAAATAAGTCAAGTGTCAAGGGCCAAGAATATCACCAGAATCCCAAAGACAAGACACAATAATTAAAATGGTTAACTGTGGCCATCACTGAGTCAGTTCATTTTTGAAGCCTGAAACAGTTTAAAATGAGTTTAGGAAGAAAATATGAAGCAGCCATCCAAGGGTTACCAACTTGCATCTGACTTATCATTTTAAAGGACATTAAACCCATAAACTAGTGTTTGCCCCCTCTTAGAACATTTAAAATGATATTGCAATCTGAAATCCAGGTAAATAAATGTATTCTCCATACTGATGACCATAAATCCATAAATTCTGCACGTGCCTGATTGGAAGTAAGTCTTAGAAGAAAATTGTTTTAATGTATCTTTTCCTGAAAATCAAATATCAGCCTCAACCGAAGAGCTGCTGCATGCAAACCAAGCATTTTGTTTTCCTGGGTGAAACGTCGATCTCAACTCCTAAAGGTAGCTCCTTTGCATACAATTTGAGGCCCATATCAATATTTAAGGTCTTCACTAGTGTATAACACAGAAATTTAACCTTGAATATTAAAGAGAAACACTGTAATCAGAAATAATATCTTTGGTTTAGTGAGAAAACCAGAATCATGATGAGTACTTCAGTAGTAAGGGGTGTAGTAAAATAATTAAACCTTATACGAAAGAGGAAGTGCTGGGAAGTGGAAGTGCTTATGCAAAAGTGGAAGGGGCAATCGGAAAGTTTGAGTCAGAGCCACTAAAGACTCTACTAGAAGGACTGACAGGTGACAATATGGACCTTTGAAGAGATAATGGAAAAAAAAATACGTCCATCTTCCTAAGAAGGGAGAAGCTCATGAAGAGGGACTCTGTGCAGCTAATACCTCTGTAGCTTCACAGCCGAGGGGTGGGGTGACAAGGCCATTATTAGTCAACAGGACCAGAAGCTGGGAAGACAACCTGAATGCAGAACAGAGAATGGCTGGGGCCCACCTCTGTGCCTTTCACGATATTTGAACACAATGACCTTTGTAGAAAAATGGACACTGCTTCAGTTTTGCCTTCCAAATCTCATGCAAAGTCTCTTTATGATCATTTCTAACTTTGAATCATAGAGTGGAAGAAAGTCTGGGAAACATAGTTTCCATCCTAACCAAATTGGCATTAGCACAGTCCAGGAAATAGAGCTTGCATTGAGCTTGAAAAAGTTTAGGCTACTCTGATGTTTGCTTTATTTATAGTATTACTGGAATGTAAACATTTTCTAAGCTTCTCTTCCTCACATTGCTGAGAAGAACAATTTCTTAATAGCACCAGGATAATTATACCAACAAGATTATATTCTTTTAGCTCTTTCCTCTGTATCCAGCTGCTATACCTCTTCCCAAGTCTTCATCTCAGATTGAGAAAATAAAAGTATTTGGGAAGGGACTCTCTTAAATTGTTATCTCTAAATCTCAAACCCAGCCTCAGTCTGCAATTATGGTCTTTGTCGTCCCTCCTGGTAAATGGGAGGATTATTCCAGCTCTCCTCCAAGTCCAAACAGTCCACTTGCCCTCCAGACTTTAAAACTCTTCTTAACTGCCTATTTTATCTCTATTTGTCATTTACAATTGAACATGACTTCGATGGAACAAGTTATTTTCTCCACCTAAGTTTATTAACCTGCCAGAGTTCCTTGTTCTGAAATTAGTACCACTCTCTCTTCAGTTGTTCAAGCCAAAAACACAGGAGTCATCCTTTGCCAGGTTCCCTATTTCCTCCTCCAATAGTTGAATGCAGCTCTGAAAATTATACAGTGGTTTTGGTCCTGCTGTATTCATTTATTTTTGCCAGGTCTTATCACTGGAAATTAGCCTTTGTCCCACAACCTAGCGAACATTCTTGGTTATTAATATTCATAGACTATGAATCTATATCATAATAACTGACTCCTGGGTAATCACCTGATTAGGAACGTCGTAGCTAAGCCATTTCCAGAAGTATTAACCAGACTTATCCATCTTCTAGTGGACACTTACAGGAATGGCTACTTTCTAAGCATTCCAGCTCTAGAAAGTGACCCTCTTCTTTTTGCCTACTTGATTGCAGCTTCTTCTGTATTGGAGCAACACCTACAACCCCACTCCAGTTCACAGGACCTGCGATAGCCAAACTGTAAATCAATCTCTTCCTAGAAATGTTGGAAAATAGAACTAGAAAATAAGTCCAGTATCTCTCATGGTAGCTGAAACCCTTACATATAAAAACAAGAAACTGTCAATATACAGGTTAGATCAGGTGAAACATAAAAGAAAAACCTACGTTTTGAAAAGAGAAGGAAGTTAATGAGCATTCTCACAAAGGGAAACAGAGACCACAGATGGAATGAGAAATCTGTTGACAGATGAATCCCTGACTCCAACTTTCTGAGATCTAGTGGAATTCCTGTTGTTGAGCTCTGTGAGATGCCTCAGTATGTTACAACAAATTCCTCTTTAAACTGAGACTAGCCCAACTAACTTTGTTACTTATATTCAGCAAAATGTTAACTATTACATGCTCTTTAGATATTCCCTGAGTTGCATTTCTAGAATCCAACTCTGCAGTTTCTTTTGTTCCTGGCTGCAATTTGGGTCTCATGAGAGACTGAAATAAATTTTCCTTCCTTGCTTGCTCTGTGTTTTAGGGAAAAAAACCATTATTTCTTATACTGGAGTCTATTGCACTATTTATCATGACCCGTTATATTGTAGTCACTTATGTGTGTTTATCTCCTGCAAGACTCTAAGTCCCTTTCCTGGAGGACAAGGCAATATTTTATCCTTCATTCTATCACAGCTAGTACCTAGAGAAGTGCTTGGCCCATGGGCGGGTTCAAAATAAAATATTTATTAAATTATGTGGTATGTTTTGAACATATAACTTTAAATACAAATATATTAAGGGGTGAAATGTTGGTGTTATTTCATTTAATCCAATGAAGTTTAGAATGTGTTCAATGAACAATATTAGTTCCTAAAAAATGACCTATTTATCCTGATCAGGTCACTGCTTAATGGTTTAAGAAGCCATATATTAATGTAATTGCAAGTTATGATTTTAAAAATAAGTTTCAGTGTGCCTTTAACTACAGGCTGTATTCCAAGTCTCATTGTAAGAAAGTGATCCATGTATGTCATGCTTTGTAGTAAGTTTCTTCAATTATTGAATGACTCTGCTTTACAGTTCTTCATGTGACCAGGCAGTTCATAAACACCCTGGTTATTGGAAAATTACTAAAGCTATATATTAATTCAAAATGTCTCCATAATATGAGAATTTTTAAAATGTAAATTATTTAAAATCATTTTTCACCAATTTGGAGCAGTAATTAAATTGTTTTCACCTCACAAATTATTATGTTTATTTGTTGTGCTGCTTTTCAGCCTTGGATTATGAGATTTAGCATAGTTTTGACAGGAAGATAGGTCATCAGAATAAATGAGAGGCGTACTTGACAGAAATCTAAGAAATTCAACAATTTGGACCATGGAAGAACTGAGAAGTTGGAGTTAAGACAGAAGTGAAGGTACAGAACTCAGCAAAGCAATCAACAGCAAAAAAAAAGTCAAGAACATAATAATTATAATCACGTTAAACCAACCAAAGAGTAATTCTGATGTTTCAGCAACCAGTAGGAAAACAATTTAAAGACACAAGAAAAGAATATTATAGAACAACACAGGGTGGATGATTAAAACACAGGAAATAATCAGAAATCAGGCTCTGTCATCAAGATAATAGACTGCCTACATACTGTTTCTCCTTTTGCTCTCCAGATCTTACCTATGGGAGAGCCAGAAGGGCAAACAACAAAACAAAACAATGGAGTAAGCCTGCTATAGAAAGGAGAACAGAAAACAGGAGTCACCAGCAGATAAGATATTTAGTAGCTTATGGAGCATGGAAAGCTGCTGCTAGTATCAGTTTGCCTTGTGTATCTATTTGCCTTGATTACCTTCCACAGTCTACTCTGTTGAGAGGAAAAATTAAGGAATACATGACCATATCAAACTCAGTTCAGTGGGAAACTAAGCTGATCTCTGGTTTGCCACCTAGCTATGCTGCTCAGCTATCTCTTTCCTCCTGCCTCTCACTGCCTCCCCCTTCCCTTTTTTTTTCATGGCAATTTTACATCAACAAACTCAAGAAGGGGGACTAGACAGTACTCCATTTAAACATTTTTAATTTATGGACACATACTTAAAGAAAAAAATATCAGTCTATAATTTTAAAAGAAATCTTGAATTCTGATCATTTGTCTGGCCATTTATCTTAATTTTTCCTCTAGTATTTTGTCTACCTGTTTCCTTTTGTCTTGTGTATTTTGACACCAATTGCTGAGCTATTAGCATTGATCTCTTTCCTTGTTTCCCAAACACTGTTCCTCAAAACTATATATCAGGCCGATCACCAGCATGTTGCAAGATGGAGAGAGAAAGGGAGTGAGAAAAGGAGATGAGAGAGTTCTAGTTTTTTTGCAGTTTGGTGTCTTTTGAGGGATTCTTTTGCAAGAGGTTAGGGGTGTCATTGAAAATGGCCACGTGGAATAGATGAGAGTTGTCTGCAGAGTACTTCATACACTTTATGCTCAATTTTTTAATTGTCAGCAAGAACGAGAGAAAGGTATTACCCACGGAGAGAGTGGCTGTAATCACTATAGAAACAAGAACAGCAGCAATTATTTCTGGGAAATGGAATGGGATGTGGTGCGCAGTAGATTTTCATTTTAATTTTGTATTCATCAGATCAGTTTGACTTGTGTGTTGTACACATAGGGCAAAAGCAAATATTGATAATTAAAAGTAAAAAAAGAATTAGCTAGATAGCAATAGCAGGGGCAGGTTGACAAGGCATATTATCAAGACATCAAAATCTCCAGTAAAAATAAAGAGATTCAGAATAGATGAGACTCCATCTATTCTGGCCTAGGAGGACATTAGTAGCAGACATAGCTTTCTTTGGTCCAAAGGCTGGTATGGCCATCACAGAGCCAGGAACAATACAAGAATGGGTGACTGTAATTGGCAAGTGGAAACAAAATTTGAAGGACTAGTTTGATGGGGCAAAAAGAAGTAAAATTTTCTGGCAGGTTGATATGGAAAATCCTCATGATATTTTGTAATTCTACAGTAACTGAAAGGATATTTTCTCAGTTTCACGTGTTGAGTACTCATATATGAAGTCAGAAAAAAGTGTGTTCCACTTAACTTCAGATCCAGTCTCCATCTGTTATTGCCTGCGTGAACCTGGGCATGTTGTTTCATCTCTAGTGTCAGCTTCCTCATTGGAAAAAACAGAATAAAAACAGCACTTAGCTTATACACATTGAGTAAATGAGACATTTTATGTTTATCACCAAGGATGTATAGGCGCTTCCCTGGTGGCACAGTGGTTGAGAGTCCGCCTGCCTTTGCAGGGGACACGGGTTCGTGCCCCGGTCTGGGAAGATCCCACATGCCGCGGAGTGGCTGGGCCCATGAGCCATGGCCACTGAGCCTGCGTGTCCGGAGCCTGTGCTCCGCAACTGGAGAGGCCACAACAATGAGAGGCTCGCGTACCGCAAAAAAAAAAAAAAAAAAAAAAAAAAGGATGTACAGGTTTTCCAGAAGAAACACTCTAATGAGAGAAATTAGAATTGCATTTAAATTTAAGTCAATCGTATATATTACGGAGTAAAATGAGTATGTAGAAAAATATCAAACTTCTGGTGAAGCATTTGTGATACAAATTCCAATACATCTTTACTATGACTTACAAAGAATTAATTTAGGAAAATGTAGCAGAAGTAGTGAACTCAATGCATTTTCTATTAGATTGTTTCACATACTCCATCTGATTTACAGCACACAAAAAATGTGCTACTTTTGTAATAAGAAGAATGAAAATTAGAGCAGTGTTATCCCACAGTTACTAATTAGAGAGCTGTGATTTAAAGCCAAGATGGTTTTAATCCTAAATTTATGATTCCAAAATAGCTATTATAATATCTGTAATACCACACTACCTCTCAACAGGTGAGTAGGAAAAGAGAAGTAAACTCCTTGACCTTCACTTCCATACTCAGCTCCTTATTCACCTCTAAATTAAAGTCCCTCAATTTAATATTAAATATGACCTCCAGATGAGCAGGGCTCGTTTTTTGTAAATTCTGTTCCTTTGGGATTGGTTGGCAGTTAGAAAGTTGGTCTCCTTGGTGTGCCTCCCTGTTTATCCTAGGTGATCTGCTCTCTGGTCCCTATTTGCAATGAAGATAAATGTGAAAATAACATTACCACAAAACACTATACCACTTGCTTTGAATGTATGCTCACACAATCAGTATCTTCCAAGCATAGGTTTTTGATATATTTGGAAAAAATTTTAAGAATATACAAAAGATATCCCAATGTAGAAATAAAAGGAGGTTAACTGGATATATATATAATGGTGTATTATTTGAAATAGGTAATTGAAATAGGAATTATTTGAAAGGACTATCTTTACAAAGAGTACAGTCTGTTACAGTAAAAGACACAGTCAATTAGATGTTATTCCAATTATTTTTTACATAAAAATTTAAGAGATCATGTTTGATAACTATTAATCAAAAAGGCTAATTTTATAAAACAATAGCATTGTTTTATTTTCAAGTGCATCACAAAATTATTTCATAACCTTTATTCCCTTTTTGAATCTCATAGACATGTAGTAGCATTTTATATTTTAAACTATAGATATTTATTGCTTTGTGATTGAATTATAGGCAGCTTTTTGACAAATAAGTATTATTTCAGGTTTTAGGCTTTACATATTTTTCATCATCCAAGTAATAAATATATGACAATTTTTAATAAAATTCATAAATATTTTAATTAAGACTATATTTCTATAAAAACAGAGTTATGATCTAAAAGTATTCTGCCAGAACACTGCCAAAGATATATTAGAAAACAGATACATAATAAAATTTAAAGTTTTAATATGACTTTTATGTAATTTTTGAATAATGAGGAGAAACTACTAGGTATATCTGTGTTTTGAAATTTAAAGCTAAAGTTACTATAAGGAATATCCTAAACAACATGATTATGAATTTCATGAATAGGCTAAAATATTAGTGTGTAAATATAATTTTGTTTATGAAACCAGCATCACTTTACATGTATTCTTTACAGAGTGTGCTTTCTTTTTTTTGTATCTAAATTGGATAATGTTTGTACTTCTGCCTTGATGTATAGAAGTAACTCACTTTTCTCAAAAAAAATTTTACTTAGTAAATGTAGTTATGCTAAAAGTAAAAAGAAGAAAACCTAGATATCTCTCAGAACAAGACATGAAAAGAAAAAATATGAAGCAAAAAAAGATAACATTAAATCAAAAACAAAAATTCTCCAATATGCAATTCTGTTTTCAATAATTTTGTTCATTTTTGTAATTTGCTAATGACTATTTTATAAGTTCTATTTATACAAAAAAAACCCCAGATAAACTATGTTAAACTTATTCATCAATATTCACACGTTTAAGACTAAATGTCTGGCAGTCAAATAAAATATTTGTTAACAGAAACGTTTAGCATGTTAAACCAAAAAAGTTTTATAATATAAATTTTCAGTTTAGTAGAGGAACAACCAAATTTGCTTATGGAACTTAAGATACCATACAGAATTACCTATGCTAAAGATCTATATAAAAAACTTATGAGAAATTTGAACAGTTCCAGATCACATAAAGGAAGGGGAAAGTATTGTGATTGTGGTCTGTCAACACTCGTCCTTGAGTGTGTTTCTTTCAAGTCCCTAGGAGTAATACTATCACTTCTGTAGACAACGATGAGAAAAAGGAATAAAATAAGTCACGATTATTGCATGCCAAAACTGACTCTGCTGTTGAGAAGGTTTTATAAGCCCTGTAGTACTTCATTGTGCATAGGTAAGATGAAACTGACAAGCGAGCAGATGGTAGCTTGATGAAGAATGCTTTTACTAATCTATAAAAATATTCCAAAGTATCCCTGCTGGGTGCCATAATAGTAAAATAAAATAAAATAAAATACTATAAATTATGGCTTAAATCCTAAGGGGAAGGGAGGTATGTGTGTATATAGAATAGGCAGCAACAGAATTACTGTGGATTGTGTTACGTAGTGACGGAAAATAAGAATAAAGAATGCTACTTTATGTTTAATTTTCCTGTGGGCAAACAATGGTCATTCAAATAGCCCATTAATAAAAGGTTATCTGACAACATAAAATGAAAAATAACATATTAAAAACAAAATATCTATTTAATTGACTTCATGTTAAATTATTAACTATGTGATTCCTTATTGCTCTGAGCCAAAATATTAACTTTTTTCTAAATATGTGTGATATAAATATGCACTTGGGAAAGATTCAAACTTACATGTTAGTGAATTTATACTAACTCTTATTCTGAAATTTCCACTTAAACTGTTTAGGTTCATGTGTGTGTGCATGTGTGTGTGTGTGTGTGTGTGTGTGTGTGTGTGTTTGTATGTGCAGGAATTAATTATATAATAATGATAAAATACAAAATAATGCAAACAGTGTGATAGCATTTGTGTAAATTGTTTAAAAACCATAAACCTTTCCACATATTTCTCTATATATGCAGATATATAACTGAATAGATTAAAAAAGGATATACAATAATGTAATAAGAGTTATTATCAGATTCACTTTTAATTACAATTTGAAACTGGTAACTTTATTCTTCTGTAGACATTTATTACATAATTAAGGTTATTTTTGAAAGGAAAAAATAGCTTTAAATACTGCATTTTTACTTATTTTACCACTAAGCTATTCACTAGTATAAGTAGTTCTGATAACCCAGAGTCTCTTAGATATAATGGGCTGAAATAATATCTACAATAATCAAGTCTTGCTCAGAAGTTTCATCAAATTTCTAAGTTGGAAAGCTTTCTTTGCAGATTAATACTCTAATTAATGTGTCATACACAACTTTAAGTGACTTTTCACCTTCTCTTGTCAGATTTCAGATGTAATGTATGTATGAGATAAAATAGATTGTGTTTTAATATGAGCATTTTGCCAGTAGGAAAGAAAAAATGCTTATACTTTGGTAATTTTCCAAAGAATGTATCAATAAAAAAGCATTTACATGAAAAATATGCACAAGTTTATAGCATAACTTATCCTTTAATGTCCTAGTTTTGCTAGATAGGTTTAAACACATATGAATATATTTTATACAATAAAAATGAAAATTGATAGATTGTTATAATCTTATAGAAAATCACAAAAGGACCCAGTTAAACTAATAAGAATATCAGAAGTTATATAATATTTTATTATAATCATTTTAGTCATCCTTATTTTTTATACCATGTACTAGTCCAAATTCCTAGCTATTATTTTTATTTACATTTTTCCATTCCTCAATTCTTTTAAAATGATAGCTAGAGAAAATATGTAAACACAACATCCTAAAACCACTGCAATTCTAAACTAAACAGTAATCAGGATTCATCTGGAGAGGTCCATGTATCACACCATACGAAACCTCACTCCACTTTAGTCTTCACAGCATATAATTAAAGTGACTAAAATGAAAAAAAATTCAAATTAATGCGTCACACTTCAAAACAATGGTGTTAGATGGCATCATCAAAGTACTATCTTCAAATATTCAGCTTCAATGTTGAAAAAATATTATATTGGAAAAAGAGAGTAATAGAGAAAGGAAACAAAAGTGAAAAAATTTAAGACAAAAATGCTAATATATTTTGACCCTGAATAATAAAATTTAAACACGTGTACAAAAATTGTGAAGACAGGCTAACATTAACATTAATTCTGACTATTCTCCCTTGTTGTATATACAAATGGAAGAAAAATCTCAAAAGAGGATGAATTGCACTTAGTTGAAAAAGCCAGGGATTATTCTAAAAATAGAACAGATATATATTGACAGTAAGTACACACAAAAAGAGTACCATCAATATTTATTTCAGTGGTCAGAGAAAGAGACCACGTAGTTCAGCCACTGCTAGCATTCTGTTTTGCCAGAATCTGCCGATCCATCTCAGATAGAGCCTTCTGAATCTCATGAAAGTGCCTGAAAGATGCAACTAAGTTCACTCCCAGAGCCCTGGTAACAATGAAGGGTGGGAAGTATGGATTTCCAGCTTTCCTTCATCTTCAAGGTGGAATGGACGTTGAGAGCCAAACCATCATTCTGCACATCCTTGGTCAGGAAGTCCAGGAGATTGTATGAGGAGCAAAGATTTTTTTAAAGTGCCTGAACAAAAGGCATTGGACATTGAAATTTTCACAGTTGAAAATTTCACAGAGTAATCGAGATGTACCTGTTTTCAAAACAATTAATTTGTGGTAGGGCTATTTTTTGTTTGTTTGTTTTTTTGTTTTGCGGTACGCGGACCTCTCACTGTTGTGGCCTCTCCCATTGCGGAGCACAGGCTCCGGACGTGCAGGCTCAGCGGCCATGGCTCACAGGCCCAGCCGCTCCGCGGCATGTGGGATCTTCCCGGACTGGGGTACGAACCCGTGTCCCCTGCATCGGCAGGCGGACTCTCAACCACTGCACCACCAGGGAAGCCCGGTAGGGCTGTTTTTTAAGAAGACACTTCAACACTTTTATAAGCCAATATCATTATGTATCATAAAACACAAACCATTTGCAGTCAGTCATTTTTATCTTCAAGTAAGATGAGAAACAGATATTCTGTTTTAATTTAATGTAAATTTATTGATTTTTATTGAAGTATAGTTGATTTACAATGTTGTGTTAGTTTCAGGTGTACAGTAAAGTGATTCAGTTATACATATACATATATACATATATATTTACATATGTATATATTTTTTCAGATTTTTTTCCCATATGGGTTATTACAAAAGGTTGACTATAGTTCTCTGTGCTATATACAGTGGGTCCTTGTTGTTTATCTATTTTGTATATAGTAGTGTGTATATGTGACTCCCAAATTCCTAATTTATCCCTTCCCCACCACCTTTCCTCTTTGGTAACGATAAGTTTGTTTTCTATGTCTGTGAGTCTATTTCTGCTTTGTAAATATGTTCATTTGTATCATTTTTTTAGATTCCACATGTAAGTGATATCATATGATATTTATTTTTCTCTGTCTCACTTAATTCACTCAGTATGACAATCTCTAGGTCCATCCATGTTGCTGCAAATGGCATTATTTTGTTATATTTTTATGGCTGAGTAATATTCTATTGTATATATGTACCACATCATCTTTATCCATTCATCTGTCGATGGACTTTTAGGTTGCTTCCATGTCTTGGCTATAGTAAATAGTGCTGTAATGAGCACTGGGGTGCATGTATCTTTTCGAATCATGGTTTTCACTGGACCTATTCCAAGGAGTGGGATTGCAGGATCATATGGTAGCTCTATTTTTAGTTTTTTAAGGATCCTCCATAACACTCTTCATAGTGGCTGTACCAATTTATATTCCCACCAACAGTGTAGGAGGGTTCCCTTTTCTCCACACCCTCTCCAGCATTTGTTATTTGTAGGCTTTTTGATGATATTCATTCAGACTGGTGTGAGGTGATAGCTCATTGCAGTTTTGATTTGCATTTCTCTAATAATTAACTATGTTGAGCATCTTTTCATGTGTCTTTTGGTCATCTGTATGTCTTCTTTGGAGAAATGTCTATTTAGGTCTTCTGCCCATTTTTTGATTGGGTTGTTTTTTTTCTTGATGTTGAGCTGTATGAGCTGTTTGTATGTTTTGGAGATTAATCCCTTGTCAGTTGCATCATTTGCAAATATTCTCTCCCATTCTATAGGTTGTCTTTTTGTTTTGTTTATGGTTTCCCAGATATTTTTATCTGACTCTACCTTCAAAGAATCCCTTCTTCCATTGATACTTTGAGATCTTTTTAGCAATTGCTTGTTTTATTTTATTTTATTATTTGCAGCAACTGCAATATTTTTGGTAGTCAATTTAGTTTCAAAGAAATTGTTCCATGTTTTACCTTCTTACATTCCTTTATATAAGTGGCAATTCCACTACATTACTGGTATCAATTTCAGTGTCATTATATTCATATTCTACCTGCTCAGAAAGCCTTTGAACTACACCAAGAATTCTTGAAATAGAAGCTTTGACTTGTTTATTGTTTTCTTCCCCTCTTGAGAATTATAAATATATAAAAGAAAGTTTTTACAAAATTTGAAATAGCATAAGGCTCTAGAAAAAAATATGTTCAGTAAGCATTTTCAGCAAAAATTGAATAATTGACTTGGTATTGGTGTCAGTATATGTGATTTCTATTTCAGAACTTTTACAGTATTGGAATAAATGTATAATAAAAATCTACTGAAGGATTGCCCTTTCTGTATTTCATTGCTTTCTTTGCCTTTAATCCTGTTCAACCAACTAGCACCTTTAAAACTGATAGATGATAAATCTGTTCCAGCTGGGAAATGGGGATGAGTGAGAAACAGGAAATAATGGGAGAGGCTGGGGAAGTCTTGTCAGACTTAGGGTGGCCTTTGGGGAGTGAGTTAGGGGAAAGGAGAGGCAACAAAAGGAAAGAGCAAAGAAGGGTGATTCTCTGGAGTAAAATATTGTTTGAGATATTCAAATCAAACAAATAGACACCACTGTGGCAGAACAAAGTTTAGGACCTACAGGTCAGAATATAATCTATAGTAAATTTTCAAAGAAAATTTCTCTGAAGCTTCAATAAAATGATAAAAGAACATAATGCATTCACACATTTTTTAACATTGCTCTCATATATCAAATGGTGCTTCGGAAAATGAAGTATGTTTTATGTACGTCACATTTACTAGGAAAATTCAGAGCCACTTGTAATCACAAATTAATTTTGCTCCAAAAGGGCAGGTTAACTTCAACAAAATATATCAATCTTCATTGATGTTTTCTAGTGACTTAATATATGATCAACTTTGTAAATTTGATAAAAGTATTATAAGCAATTATAAAGGAAATTATTTTTCCTATATTTAGGGCATAGAATATTCCAATTATTATTTTTTTTTGCTTTGGATTTGCTTTGCTCTTATTTATTTATTTATTTTTTACTATAGTAACTTTTTTTACATTAGGTCCTTGTTGGTTATCTATTTTAAATATAGCAGTGTGTACAATTATTTTTAAATTAGTATTGATTACTGCTCCTAATAATGCATTTAAAAAATTATTATCATTAGTTACAATATACTTTTATTTACTTTCTAAGAAAACCTATCGTACATTAATAAATGTCTCCTTAAGTCATCTGTTATTTTTAGTAGTTGAAGACAATAGTCATGTACACAGTTTTATTAAAGAATTTAATAAATACAACTAAACAGTTGACTTGATTGATCTGATTTGCAGCACATTGCTTCAAAGTAAATGTATATTATTTAGAGAAGTTGAATAATTTATCATTACTTTATTAAGGTATTCATCTCATTCAGAGATTCCTATATAAATCAGCTTCCAACTACTTTAATAGCCCCTTGCATCCACTCATACTTCAACTAAACAAACATACTATGACTCATGATTTTTCATCCATTCATCCTACCTGGTCTTCTCATGTTCTTTCTGCTAGTGATTGGCACATTGTTTACCTAGTTCCTCCAACTAAAAACTGGGTATCGTACTTGACTCTCCCTATATGTTCCATCCCATAGAAGATATTTAAACAAATTTCGTTTTTGATAACTCTAGAATCTTTCAATTTTTATCCTTCTTCACTAACACCATTTTAATCAGAATTACCCTCATCATTCTCTTAGATGATTGCAAGTGATTAAAACACACTGGGAAACATACCTCCTGCCTCCGACACATGCCCATTCCAAACAGTAGACATTAATCTTCAAAACATAAATTTGATCTTGTCACTATTCCAGTCCTTCAATGGTTTACCATTTTTCCTAAAATATAGTGCTAACTCCTTAATCACTGGATATTTTTGTGTTCACTCTGGAGCACTCTTCTTCCTCTTCAGTTAGTGAAATCTCTCAGCTTCAAATGTCACTTTTTCAAAAGAGCTTTTAATCCACACTCACTACTGAGACTAAGTGTATGTCCACACATAGCACTTATTAAGTTGTAGTTTTTCATTTACCTGTGCAATGTTCTCTGCACCCATTCCTAAATAGAACATAGAATATGTTTGTGTTGTTCACTATACCTCCCAGCACTTAGCACGAGAGTTAGCACATGTTAGAGACCAAAATACTTGTTGAATGAACGTGTGAATAAATGAATGTGTTCATAAATAAATGAATCTGAGCTTGGGTGGTTGTTTAAATAGACCTACACCACTCTTAATGTGTATTTGTGTATATGTGTGTGCAGTTCCTTAACACAAAAACGTTCAACAAACTCCCAGCTCTGTAGACTTACCAACTTCTTATCCTTACAGTTTGAGATAGCATAACTAATATAAAATTCATCAGTTTCTTTTTTTATATTATTACTTGAATAAAAACAAGTATTTGTATTTTTCTTAACTAACCCTGTAATCATATGTATTATTCATGGAATATTTGAATAAATTCCTGTAATAAATCAAGGCAGCTTTAGTTGTAAACATGAGTAGTTAGCCTCTTCTCTCCTTATTATCAGTAGTGTTATTAAAAAGAAGCTCTAGGGCTTCCCTGGTGGCGCAGTGGTTGAGAGTCCGCCTGCCGATGCAGGGGACATGGGTTCGTGTCCCGTTCTGGGAAGATCCCACATGCCGCGGAGCGGCTGGGCCCGTGAGCCATGGCCGCTGAGCCTGCGCGTCCGGAGCCTGTGCTCCGCAACGGGAGAGGCCACAACAGTGAGAGGCCCGCGTACCGCAAAAAAAAAAAAAAAAAAAAAAAAAGAAGCTCTAGAACATTCAGAATTACTGATTACTTTGTCAAAAATCTAGGTAGAGGGAAAAATCATTGCAATATGAAAGAACTAATAAGAACTTATTTTCACTTTATCATGCAAATGAGAGATCAAATTTTAAAATCATAACCTATTCTCTGACAGACAATAAGTATTAAATTAGAACATGTCAACCCCTTTGAAGCATTTTTATTGCTTAGCTTCTCCTGTTCCTCATTAGTATCAAATAAAATACACAGAGGGAACACAATTGATAAATCAATTGTCAGTGTTAGATAATTAGTTCCATTATTCCCAAATTTAAGTATTAAAATTTAATATATCCATTACAAAATTGCAGAATTGTAAGAATACTAAGAAAGTTGATGCTCATAAATACAGTGCTTAACTGAAAACTATAATTAAAATTTTGAGAAATAATTCAAGACATGTGAAAAGACCCCAGATGCTTTGGGTTTAAAGATTTTGATAATTGTTCATGCATATTAAGCATTTTAAAAGATCTTTGTATACTAAATTATTTTGAAAATTGTCTTCATGTATCTTATTTCATGAAAACAACTTTTTAAATATTTCAATGAGTTATTAGACCAAAGAATAAATCACTTTGAAATAAGGATTAAGCAAATAAAAAATAAACGTTTTCCCAAAGATATCACAAGTATTTCTTTAGTAATCTAAAAAGATTGTATCCTGTTATTGTATACTTTTTCTTTCAAATAAAATATTTTAAAATTCATTTTCAGTATATTCTTGTTTTATTCAGCTCCTTGACTTCTCTATGTGTCTTGATTTTTTTTTAAATTGAAATATAGTTGAGGTACTATATTGTTAGTTTCAGATGTATTACATAATGATTTGACATTTGCATATATTACAAAATGATCACCACAGTAAGTCTAATAATGAGCTGTGCTCATACAAAATTATTACAATATTATTAACCATATTCCTTATGCTGAATATTACATCCTCATGGCTTATTTCTTTTGTAACTAAGAAAGCTACAAAAGGTGGACTCTTCTGAATTCAAAACTTTTCTCTTCGTTTTGCTGACTGAATGACCCTTGGTAATTTGTTTAAACTTTCTGTTCTTCATTGTTCTCATCTGTGAAATGGGGCAAATAATAGTACCTACCAATAGAGCTGTTAATAGCATTAAATAAATTAATACAAGTAACAGTGCCTAGAACATAATAGATACTAAATTCTTAGCATTTATTGATGTTTTTATTCCATTACGTTGCTGAAAAAAATTTTTGATTAATAAATAGGACAAGATAGACACGGTTAGGCTTTTGCTCAGTATTGGATACACATTCTTTGTTAGGTATAAAAATAATGAATACATAGTCAACTAAGTTGAATAGTAGCATTAATGTCTTGTAAAATGTGAATAGCATATGGTTTTAATCTAAAAATACATTGAACATTTTTATTTTTAATACCATTCTTAACTTGGGGTAAGCATTCCACTTCTGTCACTTGCTAATTGTATGTTCTTGACCTCTCTTTTCCCACCTGTAAACTCTGAATAAACAGAGTTACTATTTCATATGTTATTGTTAAGAAAGTTATGTTTTTATACCAAGTCAAAAGAAATGCTCACTATTACTACAACTATTGATACATTAATGATGAAAACCACAAGTTAGGCATCACCACAATAGACCACCAAAATATAGTGGCTTTGATTTCTTAGTTGAAGTGTCTTTCAAATTCTAGAGATTAATCTGTTTAATATAAATAGCTTAAGCAAGCATAATAGATAAAATAATTCCATTTTTAAGTGTTCTTACCACAAAAACAAAACAAATAAACAAAAAATAAAACACAGAGTAGGAGGAAACATTTGGAATAACTGATATGTTTGTTTGGATATTGATTATCATGATGGTTTCATAGGTGTATGCTGATTACCAAACCCATAAGTTATATAGGTTAAATAAATCCATTTTTTGTAATGTTATACCTCAATAAAGGTTAAAAAAGGAATACATTTTTCTGATTTGATAATATTACTTACTTACATAATTATAAAATTCTACTTTGCTTAAGTGTACACATACTATAATGTGTGAAGGAATAATTTTTTTTATTAGAGCATGCTGTTGCCTAATTTGGTAGATATAACTAAGGTAAAATTTGGGATTTCTGAGAGGAAGATGTTAAGCAAGCCTAATACTACCATGGAACCCATTCCATGTATTTCAATTGTCTGTCATACATCTGAAAATAAGTAAATTAGGAAAATTACCTGGTGAATAACTCAGTAAATTAATCAAGATGACATTAAAGAAACTAATAATGAACTCACTGTAAACTCTCCAAATGTGGACAGATGGTTGATTGACTGGGTTTTGTGAATTTAGGAGAGATTTATATTAGCACTGTGGCGAGTTAGAGTTTGTAGGAAATACTCTTTTGTTGTTGATGGATATTGACATTAGCTTTGCTTTTCTAGATATAATTTCTTCTTATTAAGAAAAGTAGGATCAACGTTGTGCTGATCGTTGCTTTGAGATTAGCACCTTCTAGATAGAGTATGGCATCATATGGAGGAAACAGGCTTCACATGGAGGAAACAGTCAGCCCTGCACTGCCACTTATGAACCACTGTGTTTGTTGCTACCAATGTGACAATTTGGGCCTGTTATTCAACATAAAGACCTAGAAAACAACATTGAAATAGCCCCCCACAAAAGGTACTAATACCTATTACTTCTGGGGTTTGTTACCTATTTCCTTTAAGGAAACTTATCATCAGAATAAAGAGGAACAATTAAGTCCAGACTAATAGGAAGAAATAATTTGCTAAAATATAGAACTGTCATAGCATTCCTTTGAAGTCAACATTATTACCAAGTAGATTGAAAAATGGAAGTACAAAGAGGTTAATCATCTAATGACATACGAAGCCATGAGCTAGAGAGGATAGAAGACCATGATTACCCAACTCACTGGTTCTCATGGTCAGTAAATGAAAAGGGAACTACTGAGTGCTTTCCCTGTATGACATATCTATTGCAAATAATTAGCACTATTATTCCACTTTGCAAGGCTTAAGATATTTTTGGAAGCCTCGTCATTTAGAAAATTAGTGTTTGGTATTATTTGAAGATATAGTTTCCCGGAAACTCAGGACTAAATATTCCCCTGCAAATTACTCTTCATTTTCTTGGGGTTCCCAATGAGCTATACATATGAGGGAAAATAGTAGAAAGGAATCCAAATGCAACTTTTCTAGTCCCTCTCCAAGGACCTGTATCTTCCTCTACCCAGCTCCGGTAAAATCCTGATTGTTGTGTATGGTTTTAAGGGAAGACTTTTATCTTCATGCACAATACAAAATATAATCCTAAGGGATAAGTTTGTCAAAGATAGGAAATTTATCATTGTGACAAGGCAGATCCAGATCAGCTCATCTATCTGGCTACATCGAGGAAAAGGGAAAAATATTAGACCAGTTAGAATTTTCTAGATTCACCCACCACAACGGCTAAAAAAAAAAACAAGAGAGGGAGAGAAATCATGTGAGGATAATTATGCATTTAAAATTGAATGAGGAGCCTATGTTACTTTAATAGTGCCATAGAAAAATAATTTATTAATTTGCAAATCCTGCTGGCCCTAAGATCACCCATAAGCTTAATAAATCACCCAAAATCTAAGACTCAAAAAAGCTGTTGTAATCATGGTTCTGGTTTATTACAGTGAAAGAATACAGAGTAAAATCAGCAAAGGGAAAAGGTACACGGGGTGAAGACCAGTAGAAACCAGGGACAATCCTTCCAGTGTCCTCTCCCAGTGGTGTCGCAAAGATATGCTCAATTTTCCTAGTGTCTGTGTGTGGCAAAATGTATGAGGTAATGCCAACCAGGTGAGTGCACCTGAGTCTTGTAGTCCAGGGTTTTTTGAGGGGTTCAGTCATGAAACTGACTGAAATTAACTCAACTTATGTCCAAGCCTTCCTCTGGAAGTTGCACACCATCAATAGACTCCAAATTCTGATATAGTTACATCAGACATATTGTCATCGAGGTGGTGAGAAGTATTCTTGATGCTTTCTACTCTGCTATCTTTGCAGAACCCTCTATTCTATTATTTTCACTTAAGTCTTCTCATGCCTTACAGATTTGACTCTCCCTGTTACACTGTAGTTATTTTTTGTCATGGTATCAGCATTCTGAAACGATGAATATACATCAAGAGGATTCTGTTCTTCAGAGTTAATTTGCCCTGTTCATTTTTCTTTATATTTAAAAAATATTCTCTTATTCATGATGCTAGAGAGCCTGCTACAGTGTTTGAAGTTACTGAAGAAAAACATATTAAAGCAGAGTGACAAGCAGTGACACACCAAAGTGAAGTTGTCAGATAGAAAGTCAAAAGCCAAGATTAAGTAGAGACTGAGAAACAAAGTTATAACCAGCTTTAGATATATCCAAAAAAAGAAGAGACGAAAATCAAAGAGTTGAGAACAATGTTTTTGCCCTTGCTGTTGAAAACGCTATAATCTTCACACAAACATTCAATTAACAGCATGATGACAGCAGTTGAGGAGTATCTAAGTCTGGAAATAGAAACTGGAGTTCTATGTGTTCAGTTTAATAAGCTTTCAGAGTTTTAAAATAATATTTCTAAGATAATCTAGTTAACAGAAGAATCAAATTATGCAAACAGGCCTCACTCTCTCAAACAGATTGTTTTTCAAGTTATTTTTTCTACTTGGAAATGTACCTTAACAGTTATTGTCACACAAGAAGAAAAGAAATTATTTTAAAGGGAAAGATTATATTAATTATTTTATGATAAATATTGATATATTTGACAATTATTTGCCTTGAAGCATATAAAACCGTAGTCAATAAATAAAGTGGTAGGATTTGTCTCAAAGTTAAATGATACAGCAAAGGCCATATCAAGAAATTTTGAACAAGAACTAGACATATATATTACCACTTAATCAAAATTTTTACTGGATCATCTGAACTACAGGAAACATAAGTTTTAAGGATGGCTAGAACTATGTTAAAATCTTGCTTCTAACAATTACCATGTGTGTGACATTTGATGACTACTTAAGTTCTAATCTTCTGTCTCCTCTCTGATGAATAGGAGAAAATAATGTCAACTTTCAAAGTTGCTGAAAGGATGAAAATAGAAAATCTATGTAAAGTGGCCATTAAAGTACCCAGCTTATAGGTAAGTCTCAAAAAACAGATGTGATAGCAGAACACATTTACTGCCTACATGCTGTGTACATGTTCTAAGTAATTCATAGGAATTAACTCAATTATCACAATAATCTAGAACTTCTGACAATTCACTGCTTCCTGAATGTACCTTAAGTAAAAGTAAAACCATCAAGTCTCACACAAAATCATGAGTGTTTATATATTTCAGTCATCTAGTCAATCATTTAATAGATCTTAGTAAGAAAGACAGTTACAGGTTCTGGAGACAGTATGACTCAGTTCAAATTCTGGCACAGATACTCATTCAATGAGGGAACTGAAGCAATTTATTCAGCCTCTTGTCTCATAAATTATGTGTAACAGAGTGATGAGTTAATATAGTCACAGTTCTTCAACATTTCCTGATACATTGTAGGTAGTCAATAAGTGGCTTTGAATGATGTAATTATTATTACCAGTAGATGCTGGGACCTGAGTGCATTTATCAGCATATAAACATAAGGGTATTCAGCCTCATGGGGCAAGTTAAGTATACTAGCAAATAATGGTACAACATGTTGTTATGGAAAAGGATATGTGGGATATAGGAGAGGTACAGGTGAGGGAATGGGAAGTTCTACTGAAGGGACCGGGGTAAGGAGTTAGGATATCAGGAAAATTTTAGAGGTAAGAAAAATCACAAGATTTGACAGAATCTGAAGTGATTGGGGAACTTTATGTAGTTGGGAATAGCAAAATTGGATGGACATTTGGCAAGATATGCAGCTGTAGACACAGGCAGGAGCTAGATCAGGGAATTCCTATAGGATATACTGAAGACTCTATCCTTATAGGCATTTATGGGCCTTCGGTGTGTTTTTAAGTAGGAGATAACATAATAAATATTTATCTTTTCAAAAATGTATGACTTCAGTGTAGAAGACACATTTCCAGAGAGGTGAATGAAGGAAGACTGACAATAGAGGCAGGAAAAAAACTTGGCTGAGTAAGAGACAAGGACCTGGAATTTTCCAATGAAAGTGGTAAATAGAAAGGATGAAAAATGTTTTTTAAATGGTGTAGAAATAGAGCCAAAACTATGTGGTCAACAAGTGATGATTCCCCTATAGAGAGGAGGAATATTCTAAGATGGACCCCCAAGTTTCTGGTGGGTGAAAACAGGTTGTACCACATACCACCTGAGTGATTTAGGAGATGCAGGTTAGAGAATAAATAAGTGCCTAGACATACATACAGCTGTAGAGGTACCTAGTTACAATCGGCTGCATGTCTGCGGCTCACGGGAGCAGTCTGGTCTGGAAACACAGCTTTGTGAATCATCTGCAAATAGAAAAGCCACTAAAGAGGGTGCAATCTCTTTGGGTATAGATGATAAGAGAGAGAAGAAAATTTACAGTAATTGTATGGTGCTGGGATAGTGCTAAAATGCCATTGAAAATTCATCCAAACTTAAATCTCCTGATGGAAGAGTTCTCTCTCTTACACTTTTGGATTGTACCTTTCTTCAATCTACCTGGCCTATGAAAATACAGCTCTTTGGATAAATAAACTGATACATTTATTTTATTAATTTCCCATTTAACATTTTGGCTTTAAATATGAACCTTATACAGAAAGTGTTTTTGTATGGTCTGTACAATGTTGTCTTGAAAATGAGATATATTTTCCTAATGTTATTGCCAAGTACATTGTTAATACTTAAGTGTATCTGAAAAGCAGGTGTAACACAACTGCCCCAATAACTTATTTGGACCTCAAATTGAATCGATTATTGGAGTAAACCAAAAAAACATAGTGGCAAATTTGGGAAGATTTGGATAATCTAGAAATAAATCACCAGAAAAAGTGATGAATAGCTGTCTGCTTTCTTGCCTTTTAAAACTTGTTTAAATAAAAGATGCTGAGGTCAGTTCTATTTTCCTTGTACAGAATGGTGAGCTATTTTAAGGGCACTGCTAATGACTTAGTCATATTTTTATTGCGTTCATGTTCACAAGTGGCTGAGCACTGATCACCTTTGGATATGTAGCAGTGAAGTTAAGATTTCCAGATCCCAAAGATGTTATCTTTTCTAAGCTACAAAATGCCACCTAACACAGAAATCATTTCTAAATCCAAATAAGTATTTTAAAGTGTCGTGAATATCCTTTTAAGGTGATGGTGATAGTTTTCCTCATCACCTATCACTTGTAAAGGACCATGTGTGTACAATTATCACAACAATTTTTTATCACATCTGTTTTACACAGATGTAAAATATAAGAGATGAAACTAAGTTGCTTAGGGCTCCCATTTAGTGAGAGCCAGAGAAGAATACAAGCCCTGTTTCTGAAGTCCAAACTATTTCCATTATGCCTTTTATGTACTTCAAATGCAACTTACCTTAAGTAAACCTGATCCTTCTCGGTAGACTAAATAAAAGACACTATTACCCACCCACAGTCGACCAGACACTGAGGTATCTTAGATACCTGCTTTTCTCTGTATTTCCAAATCCACTTTATGAACAAGTCATGATATTTAACCTTCTTAGCTACTCTACAACACGTCCCCTCCTTTTCATACCTGCTGTTTTGGGGTAGAAGAGGGTCCTTAGGTCTTGTTTATTTTATTATTATTATCTTCTAATTGCTTTCTCTCTGCTAAATAGGACACTATTTCACTCTATTCTTCACACTTTTATTAAAATAATATTTATAAAAATACCACTTCATTTCTTAAAATTATGTGTGTTTCTCCCTATTGCCTTGAGGATAAAGTCAAAACATTTTAACAAGGCATTAAAATTCCACCATTTCTAATCCCAGAACTTCACTCTTGCCCATGTCTTGACCCTCAGAACAACTGATCCAGTCTCACTGACTACGTAGCTCATGATATAGTTTCATGACCTGCAGTCTTTGTTCATGCTTTCCCACTACCCAGACTGTGATTTCCCCATTCTTCCTCCTTGTACACAGCTACTTAAAGTTCAACATTCAGCTCAAGTTCTGTCACCTGAGAAACATTCCTTACCTCATCCTCGGCCACAAGAGGAAGTCACTCACTCCTATTTGCTTTGTGAATTTTCTAACATTATTTATAAAATATTTATTTTAATATCTGTCTTAGACCAATCAATTGGACACTTCTTGAAATGAGAATTTTGTTATTCTGACCACCTAGTAGAATCTTTGGCCATGGTAGCAATTCATTAGATGTTCTTGAATGAATGAAACTGTCTTTATTCCAGATCAACATCGTTTTCATTATTCTTTCTGTGGGAAAACTTATCAGCATCATCTCTATTTCTTTGGAAATTTTGTACATGTAATATTTATTGCAAAATTATCTTTGTATGCTCAGGGCAACCATCAAGATGAGTGTGTCTTGAATCCTTTACTTAAGAATTGTATGATATAGTTAGGTTTCAGATATGTCCATAACAAAAGAAAATACAACATAATGTAACATGAGGTGGACTTTGGGAAGTACATGATTCTGGAGATACAGCTTTGGGCAGTGGAGAGATTGCTTTGTGAGTTGTGCAAACTCCATACAGGTTCCTTTGGCAATATAATCACCTCACTGCCTCAAAAGCACAAAAAGAGTTCCTCTCTACTATCTTGAATCAATTCCATGGGAAAACTACCAAACCTGTTGCAAAGACTGGAATCTTAAATGCTCCTGTCTTTTAAATGCTGTCTCTGTGTGCTGCTCACCCTCTCTGTCTTCAACGACAACTCTCAGAAGGCCTGAGCAAGAAGACAGCACACTTAATCAGATTTAGTCTGGGTGCTAGATTCCATTGTCTTCCAGCAAACATTTAACGAAGAGCAAGCACAAGCCCAAAAGTAAAATAAAATTAAGCTTATGGTCTTAATCTCTACTGGGTGTACTTCTGTAGCCACTTTTCACTCCTGCTTCAGTACTTTGGAGTTTTACCACACCGAACCAGAGTCCACTCACCCTGCCATGCGACAAAGCCAATCTACTGATACCAGGTTGGTGAAGGTAAGTATGGCATTTGTCTCAGGGCACAGCAAGGAGAACAGGCAGCTCATGCTCAGAAGACTGAACTCCGTGACGGCTTTCGGGGAAGGGTTTTTAAAGGCAGTGTGAGGGAAGGGGTCATGGGGTTCAGAATCAACTCTTGGACATCCTTCTGATTGGTTGGTGGTAAGGGAACAGGGTGGCATTTCAGGAGTCAATAGCATCAATTTTCTGGTTTCAGGTAGCCCTCAGCATCAATTGTCTGAGGGCTACCTGCTGGTGGTCAGCATGCAGTCAACTTCCTCCACCTGGTGGTGGGGTTTTGGTGTCTGTAAAACAACTTAGGGATGTATGTCAGACTTATCTTTACCTTTGAAACAAAACTGGGAGTCCCTGTGACTGATTTATTGTTTAAGTTATGGTTATTCTCCTGCCTGGCTGTCCTGTCTTTGTTTCTGCCTTCTTTACTTCTTCAAGCATTCACTGGTAGGGAGGTCACAGTGTATTTCCATAGGCTCTTTTCCCAATCAACAAGCGGGGACACAGAGGGGTCTGTCACTGGAGAGGGCCCTACATGGGCCTGCTCAGTTTCAGGAGTATAGCTCCAATTGGCTTTTAAGCCTTAGAATGCTCCAAATCATGTAACTTTTGGGCAACTTAGGTTGTATCCTCAGGCTTTTTTGTAGCCATGTACTTTTCCACCACTGCTTAAGACAAAATACCTCTAGTTTTTTGAAATATCCATTTCTTTGGAATGTTTCTGAAAGCTGCAGGAAACAACCTAAATCTACCAATATTATTAATTTTTCCTTCTATTTCACCAGCCTAAGCACGTGGTCTGCCTTCCAACTTACAGCAGGAAACAAATTGATTCTTTTGCCACCCACCTCATATTGTGCATCCCATATTTTCCAGCCATCAGTATCTGAGCCCTTGCCACCCACTTTTTCCTTACCTCCAGCAAATCAAAATATTTCTTTTTTTTACATTTATGTTTGTTTGTTTACTCACTTATTTTTTAGATTGCAACTTTAACCTTTTTAACGTGCATACAGACCATCTGGGGAGCCTGTTAAAACCCAGGTTCTGAATCAGAAGGTCTGATCAGAAGGGGCTTGAGATCTGGCATTTCTAACAAACTCCCAGCTGATATCAGTACTACTAGGACAGGACTACACTTTGCTTAGATTCACGTGCAACACTACTTCTCTCTAGTAATTACTCTTTATTGGTGTTTTCTATTTAAGATAGCCAAATTTACTCTGGCTCATTTAAATGAAAGGGAATTCATGGTTAAACCACATGCCTAGAGTGACCTGGAGGGTTGAATCAAGAAACAATTGTCTGTTGCTCTAAGAACAAATCCCCGAATAATCCATAGGACTCAGCCATAGAAGGAGTTGCTGCCTTTGCCAAGATCGGGCAGAATACTAAATTTGTCACCATAAACACTGTTCCCAAATCCTGTGCCTCTCCAAAAATCAAGAAGCTGCTATCTAGCTCCTGGCTTCTAAACAAGATCACCTCTGCCATAATCCATAACAGCAAAATAGATTTTCCACTCCCTGTGCCTCTCAGTGCATAACTTATAATGAATCCAAGTTTCACGAGAGTGCATCTGATTGACAAAACCTAAATAGCTCATCCTCCTAAATATCCACAGTTTGATTACAAAAACAGTATGAAATATAGTTCTTACCTTTCTTCTTTCTTCCCTCTAAGAGCCTGGCATTGGAGTGTGATAGTCCACAGTCTTCATCTATCACAGTCAGGCTTTCCAAGAGATAGACAATGTCCAGTAACTGCTTAGATGGCTAAGATAAGATAGAAAGGAGAAAACTTCCAATAGATTGATATGCAGTTACTTCATGAATTAATATAAAGTAATAGGTAGTATTTAAAGTCAAACTGGGACATCTATATTTACAAATTTAAAAAAAAAAACAATAAAATCTTTTACTCAAAGTATTTAAGCCAGAAGGAGTAGTAAATAGATTTCTTATCTAAATACACCAGGTTAAAGGATTTCTCCCCCTGTGACAGCTTATTGCCAGGTAAGGTTTTATAACTACATATTACAAATTCAATCTCTAGATTTATAATTTTTATAAACTTGGGTTAAATAAATGATCTAGTTTTAAGTCTTATAAACTCTGAAAATATTAAAATGATTTACTTTACATGCCAGATATTAACAACCAAAATTTACATGGTTTTACCCAGAGAAGGGGAGCTATGAAAAGCCAATAACTGTTTTATGACCGTTATTCACAGTCATTAGGTTTGGTGCCCAAAAAGATTATACATGTGAAAGAGAAATATATCCTGACATTCAACATTTTAGAGTGTTTTATTATTTTTTTCTTTTCCTTTTTTGTTATTGTCTTTGATTTTACAAATGTACATTGCTTCATTTGATAAAGGCTAAGTCACTAAAACTGAAAGTAGAAAAACCCAACAAACGGTTAATTGCTCTGATTTGCTACTGATTAACATATTTATCAAATAATACAGCTGATGAAAATTTGGACAGCAGTTTAGAGATCTAAACATTTTGTAGATTTCCTTTATGTCATAGTCATATTTTGTTTTTATAGAACCAGCTGCATAATGTTTACTACCTAAGCTGAATACTTCAACTGTTAGGTTATTGCATATTTTACTGATTGAAATGAATATATTAGTAGCTAAATTTGCATATACACTGATTGTGCTGAATATTGTGCAAGTGTATATGTTGTTAAGTAAAAAAAAAAGTGTTTAAGTAGTTACTTCTATTAAGGAGATTTAAAGCACATGACTTAAAATTAACCCAGCCATGAAGATTTTACTTGTTACTTTTCTCTTAATCTGTTATTAACATGAAATTTTGCTCTGTTGTCTTTGAATGACATTATTGGTCACTTTAAAATAAAACTGTTGTTTTGATTTTCTGGTGTTTTTGTGAAGAGTGCTTCAAGATAAAAAAAATCAAAACCTCATTGGCAATACATATTTTGTGATTAATATTAATATAATGGAGATATACATTCTAATACTTTAACTCTTTTGTATAGTACAATTTAACTGAGATTTTTATTAATGTAATTGCTATGAACAAATGACTTGGAAGGATGGAAATTCTATTAATTGGCTCTCTACTATGTGCCAAGTTATCAAAAATATTTTTTTTCTTAATTCTCTCAGCAGCTGACATCATTTCACAGATAAGATAACAAGCTCGAAGATGTTTAAATAAAGTCGCTGAAACCTACACATCATGTAAGTAGTGGAGCTTGGACTATAATCTGGAACCATCCAGATTCAAATCCTCTGGTTTCTATTCCACCATTTATGCCCTAGACTAAAAAAGGCTTTTTAAAGATTCAAATGTCTGTCACTTACTAGGTTTGTGTGGTTGAACACATTATTTACCTCCGTGTCTATTTCTGAAATTAAGATAATACTTGCCTATCACATCTCAGTCAATTTCTGTAAGGGACATGAAATAGAACAAATTTAGGCTTTTTGAAAATCGTGAAGCACTCTATTATTTCAAGGTATCTTGAATATATTTCCTAGTCAATTGATTTATGTCATAATATAAAAATACACTTTTAGTGAGGAACTGTGCGTTAAGAATGAGGAATAGAACCTACTATGTTCTCAGGAGGCAGTGTATAACTTAAGAAAATTAAGGGAAGCAATGATTTGCCTGCAGCATGATGTTGCCATATGTGCCATGGTCCTTGGAGTTCTTGCCTTCCCACATGCTGTTTCCTTTATTTGGAAGGTCCTTTGTAAACTCAATCATTCTTTCATTTATGCCCCTTTACCCCTAGAAAGACTTCCAGTCAATTCTCAACCTGCTTTACACCCCTGTTCCTGAAGCACTGTGTGCATTTATGATCATGACATTTATAAAACTTTCATGTGATTGTTATTCTCTTTGTCTGTATAACTCTTGCCAGTGTGAACATCTCTGGTACGTGGTAAATGCCCCAAAGTATTGCCTAAGTGAATGAGAGTTTGACTATCTCCACTGTAATATAGCTATAATTAGGTGTTTATTCTTCTTGTTTAACTTTAATGTTATATATTTTATTGTGGCAAAAAACACGTAACATGGGGCTTCCCTGGTGGCGCAGTGGTTGAGAGTCCGCCTGCCGATGCAGGGGATGTGGGTTCGTGCCCCCGTCCGGGAGGATCCCACATGCCGCAGGGCGGCTGGGCCCGTGAGCCATGGCCGCTGAGCCTGCGCGTCCGGAGCCTGTGCCCTGCGATGGGAGAGGCCAGAGCAGTGAGAGGCCTGCGCACCGCAAAAAACAAACAAACAAACAAAAAACCTCGTAACATGAGTTCTTTACTCTTAATAGGTTTGTACAGCACAGTTTGTACTGTGCTCAGTACAGTACTCTTAAGTATAAGGACAATGTTGTATGGCAGATCTCTGGAACATTTTTGTTACACACGACTGAATCTCTGTACCCTGAGCAATCTTGTCAGGAAAATAATATATGAGTAACAAAATTGAGTATAATATTGGATGAGTCAGATTTCTTTCTTTTTTTTTTTGGAAAAACACTTTGCTATAATATTTTCCAATTTCATAACTGAGTATAGGTCACAAATCAATATTTTATATATATGTATTCACATTCACACATATGTGTGTATAGATATATACAGACATAAATGTGTATATATGTATACATATATATATGAATTACATTTTAATTTCCATAGCCAAGATACATTATATGATCTATAGAGAATTATAGAAATGTATTTTGGGGGTGAGAAAATAGAAAATTTTAAATATTGCAAAGATATAGTTAAACAAATTCCTGTTTATTTTATGATAGAATAATTTTATTCTCATTTTTCAAAGTAATTTTATTTATATATTACATTTATAATTAAAAATGGCAACCTAATCAGAAAATCAAGCTGTACAACCTGTAGTGCAGCTTAAAACTCAGCAACTGTAACTTCAAAGAGTTCAGCTGTACCTGTGGAATTGGTGGTTGAATCATCGAACGTGCACTGCAATTAGTTGAGGAGAAAAATCCCACAGTGTTACAATATGTGGTGAATCAGAAAAGATTCCTGGTGATTGCTAAATACCTGACTACTTTCTCAGCAACTATAGCTCTTGAATAATTCTCTAAGTAAGTATGGAAATGAAGTCTAATGAAATGAAAGAGTGAATAGGAGATAGTCTGATAAATTTGGGAAAACTGCTAAAACTTGAAAGTAGCTGGATAATTTTCTTTTACATATGTTTACTGATCTACTGGACTTTTTAGTATTTACTGCATATTATTCTTTTTTTTAAACATGTTTATTGGAGTATGATTGCTTTACAATGGTGTGTTAGTTTCTGCTTTATAACAAAGTGAATCAGTTATGCATATACGTATGTCCCCATATCTCTTCCCTTTTGCGTCTCCCTCCCTCCCACCCTCCCTGTCCCACCCCTCTAGGTGATCACAAAGCACCAAGCTGATCTCCCTGTGCTATGCAGCTGCTTACCACTAGCTATCTATTTTACGTTTGGTAGTGTATATATGTCCATGCCACTCTCTCACTCTGTCCCAGCTTACCCTTCCCACTCCCCGTATCCTCAAGTCCATTCTCTAGTAGGTCTGTGTCTTTATTCCTGTCTTACCCCTAGGTTCTTCATGACATTTTTTTCCCTTAAATTCTATATATATGTGTTAGCATATGGTATTTGTCTTTCTCTTTCTGACTTACTTCACTCTGTATGACAGACTCTAGGTCTATCCACCTCATTACACATAGCTCAATTTTGTTTCTTTTTATGGCTGAGTAATATTCCACTGTATATATGTGCCACATCTTCTTTATCCATTCCTCTGTCAGTGGACACTTGGGTTGCTTCTATGTCCTGGCTATTGTAAATAGAGCTGCAATGAACATTTTGGTACATGACTCTTTTTTTTTTTTTTTTTTTTGTTGTACACGGGCCTCTCACTGTTGCGGCCTCTCCCGTTGCAGAGCACAGGCTCCGGACGCGCAGGCTCAGCGGCCATGGCTCACAGGCCCAGCCGCTCCGCGGTATGTGGGATCTTCCCGGTCCGGGGCACGAACCCATGTCCCCTGCATTGGCAGGCGGACTCCCAACCACTGCGCCACCAGGGAAGCCCACATGACTCTTTTTGAGTTATGGTTATCTCAGGGTACATGCCCAGTAGTGGGATTGCTGGGTCATATGGTAGTTCTATTTGTAGTTTTTTAAGGAACCTCCTTACGGTTCTCCATAGTGGTTGTATCAATTTCCATTCCCACCAACAGTGCAAGAGGGTTCCCTTTTCTCCACACCCTCTCCAGCATTTACTGTTTGTAGATTTTTTGATGATGGCCATTCTAACCGGTGTGAGGTGATACCTCATTGTAGTTTTGATTTGCATTTCTCTAATGATTAGTGATATTGAGCATCCTTTCATGTGTTTGTTGGCAATCTTTGTATCTTCTTTGGAGAAATGTCTGTTTAGGTCTTCTGCCCATTTTTGGATGGGGTTGTTTGTTTTTTTGATATTGAGCTGCATGACCTGCTTGTAAATTTTGGAGATTAATCCTTTGTCAGTTGCTTCATTTGCAAATATTTTCTCCCATTCTGAGGGTTGTCTTTTGGTCTTGTTTATGATTTCCTTTGCTGTGCAAAAGCTTTGAGGTTTCATTAGGTCCCATTTGTTCATTTTTGTTTTTATTTCCACTTCTCTAGGAGGTGAGTCAAAAAGGATCTTGCTGTGATTTATGTCATAGAGTGTTCTGCCTATGTTTTCTTCTAAGAGTTTGATAGTGTCTGGCCTTACATTTAGGTCTTTAAACCATTTTGAGTTTATTTTTGTGTATGGTGTTAGGGAGTGTTCTAATATCATTCTTTTACCTGTAGCTGTCCAGTTTTCCCAGCACCACTTATGGAAGAGGCTGTCTTTTCTCCACTCTATATTCTTGCCTCCTTTATCAAAGATAAGGTGAGCATATGTGCATGGGTTTATCTCTGGGCTTTCTATCCTGTTCCATTGATCTATATTTCTGTTTTTGTGCCAGTACCATACTGTCTTGATTACTGCAGCTTTGTAGTATAGTCTGAAGTCAGGGAGCCTGATTCCTCCAGCTCCCGTTTTTCATTCTCAAGATTGCTTTGGGTATTCGGGGTCTTTTGTGTTTCCGTGAAATTTTTTGTCTACTTCTGTGAAAAATGACATTGGTAGTTCGACAGGGATTGCATTGAATCTGTAGATTGCTTTGGAGTATAGTCATTTTCACGATGTTGATTCTTCCAATCCAAGAACATGGTATATCTCTCCATCTGTTTGTATCATCTTTAATTTCTTTCATCAGTGTCTTATAGTTTTCTGCATACAGGTCCTTTTTCTCCTTAGGTAGGTTTATTCCTAGATATTTTATTCTTTTTGTTGCAATGGTAAATGGGAGTGTTTTCTTAAATTCACTTTCAGATTTTTCATCATTAGTGTATAGGAATGCAAGAGATTTCTGTGCATTAATTTTGTATTCTGCTACTTTACCAAATTCATTGATTAGCTCTAGTAGTTTTCTTGTAGCATCTTTAGGATTCTCTATGTATAGTATCATGTCATCTGCAAACAGTGACAGGTTTACTTCTTCTTTTCTGTTTTGGATTCCTTCTATTTCTTTTTTTTCTCTGATTGCTGTGGCTAAAACTTCCAAAACTATGTTGAATACTAGTGGTGAGAGTGGGTAACCTTGTCTTGTTCCTGATCTTAGTGGAAATGGTTTCAGTTTTTCACCATTGAGGACAATGTTGGCTGTGGGTTTGTCATATATGGCCTTTATTATGTTGAGGAAATTTCCCTCTATGCCTACTTTCTGGAGGGTTTTTATCATAAATGGTGTTGAATTTTGTCGAAAGCTTTCTCTGCATCTATTTTTTTCTGCGATACGCGGGTCTCTCACTGCCGCGGCCTCTCCCGCTGTGGAGCACAGGCTCTGGACGTGCAGGCCCAGTGGCCATGGCTCACGGGCCCAGCCACTCCGCGGCACGTGGGATCCTCCCAGACCGGGGCATGAACCCGTGTCTCCTGCATTGGCAGGTGGACTCCCAACCACTGTGCCACCAGGGAAGCCCATCTCTGCATCTATTGAGATGATCATATGGTTTTTCTCCTTCAATTTGTTAATATGGTGTATCACATTGATTGATTTGCATATATTGAAGAATCCTTTCATTCCTGGGATAAACCCCACTTGATCATGGTGTATGATCCTTTTAATGTGCTGTTGGATTCTGTTTTCTAGTACTTTATGGAGGATTTTTGTATCTATGTTCATCAATGATATTGGCCTGTAGTTTTCTTTCTTTGTGACATCTTTATCTTGTTTTGTTATAAGGGTGATGGTGGCCTTGTAGAATGAGTTTGGGAGTGTTCCTCCCTCTGCTATATTTTGGAAGAGTTTGAGAAGGATAGGTGTTAGCTCTTTTCTAAATGATTGGTAGAATTCGCCTGTTCAGCCATCTGGTCCTGGGCTTTTGTTTGTTGGAAGATTTTTAATCACAGTTTCAATTTCAGTGCTTGTGATTGGTATGTTCATATTTTCTATTTCTTCCTGGTTCAGTCTTGGAAGGCTGTACATTTCTAAGAATTTGTCCATTTCTTCCAGGTTGTCCATTTTATTGGCATATAGTTGCTTGTAGTAATCTCTCCTAATCCTTTGTATTTCTGCAGTGTCAGTTGTTACTTCTGCTTTTTCATTTCTGATTCTATTGATTTGAGTCTTTTCCCTTTTTTTCTAGGTATTTTTTTATTTCCTCTTTGATTTCTTCAGTGATCTCTTGGTTATTAAGTTGTGTATTGTTTAGCCTCCATGTGTTTGTATTTTTTACAGATTTTTTTTCCTGTATTTGATATCTAGTCTCATGGCATTGTGGTTTGAAAAGATACTTGATGTGATTTCAATTTTCTTAAATTTACCAAGGCTTGATTTGTGACCCAAGATATGATCTATCCTGGAGAATGTTCCATGAGCACTTGAGAAGAAGGTGTATTTTTTTGTTTTTGGATGAAGTGTCCTATAAATATCAATTAAGTCCATCGTGTTTAATGTATCATTTAAAGCTTGTGTTTCCTTATTTATTTTCATTTTGGATGATCTGTCCATTGATGAAAGTGTTAAAATCCCCTAGTATGATTGTGTTACTGTGAATTTCCCCTTTTATGGCTGTTAGTATTTGCCTTATGTATTGAGGTGCTCCTATGTTGGGTGCATAAATATTTACAGTTGTTATATCTTCTTCTTGGGTTGATCCCTTGATCATTATGTAGTGTCCTTCTTTGTCTCTTCTAATAGTCTTCATTTTAAAGTCTATTTTGTCTGATATGAGAATTGCTACTCCAGCTTTCTTTTGATTTCCATTTGCATGGAATATCTTTTTCCATCCCCTCACTTTCAGTCCCTATGTGTCCCTAGGTTTGAAATGGGTCTCTTGGAGACAGCATATATATGGGTCTTGTTTTTGTATCCATTCAGCCAGTCTATGTCTTTTGGTTGGAGCATTTAATCTGTTTACATTTAAGGTAATTATCGATATGTATGTTCCTATTACCACTTTCTTAATTGTTTTGTGTTTGTTATTGTAGGTCTTTTCCTTCTCTTGTGTTTCCTGTCTAGTGAAGTTCCTTTAGCATTTGTTGTAAAGCTGGTTTGGTGGTGCTGAATTCTCTTAGCTTTTGATTGTCTCTAAAGGTTTTAATTTCTCCATCAAATCTGAATGAGATCCTTGCTGGGTAGAGTAACCTTCGTTTTAGGTTTTGCTCCTTCATCGCTTTAAATATGTCCTGCCACTGCCTTCTGGCTTGCAGAGTTTCTGCTGAAAGATCAGCTGTTATCCTTACGGGGATTCGCTTGTATGTTATTTGTAGTTTTCCCCTGCTGGTTTTAATATTTTTTTCTTTGTATTTAATTTTTGATAGTTTGATTAATATGTGTCTTGGCATGTTTCCCCTTGGATTTATCCTGTATGGGACTCTTTCTTTTTCTCTTCCTCATCTGGGACCCCTATAATTCAAATGTTGGTGCATTTAATGTCCCAGAAGTCTCTGAGACTGTCCTTAATTCTTTTCATTCTTTTTTCTGCTATGTAGTAGTTATTTCCACTATCTTCCAGGTCACTTATCCGTTCTTCTGCCTCAGTTATTCTGCTATTGATCCCTTCTAGAGAGTTTTTAATTTCATTTATTGTGTTGTTCATCACTGTTTGCTCTTTAGATCTTCGAGGTCCTTGTTAAACGTTTCTTGTATTTTCTCCATTCTATTTCCAAGATTTTGGGTCCTCTTTCCTATCATTATTATGAACTCTTTTTCAGGTAGACTGCCTTTTTCCTCTTCATTTGTTAGGTCCTTGCTCCTTCATCTGCTGTGTGTTTCTCTGTCTTCTCATTTTCCTTAACTTACTCTGTTTGTGGTCTACTTTTCACAAGCTGCAGGTTCTTAGTTCTCATTGTTTTTGGTGTCTGTCCCCAGTGGCTATGGTTGGCTCAGTGGGTGGCTTCCTGGTGGAGGGGACTAGTGCCTGTGTTCTGGTAGGTGAGACTGGATCTTATCTTTCTGGTGGGCAGTTCCACATCTGATGGTGTGTTTTGGGTTGTCTGTGGGCTTATTATGATTTTAAGCAGCCTCTTTGCTAATGGATGGGGTTGTCTTCTGTCTTGATAGTTGTTTGGCATAGGGTGTCCAGCACTGTAGCTTGGTGATCATTGAGTGGAGCTGGGTTTTGGCATTGAGATGGATTTCTCTGGGAGATTTTCACCGTTTGATATTACGTGGAGCTGGGAGGTCTCTTGTGGACCAGTGTCCTGAACTTGGCTCTCCCACCTCAGAGGCACAGCCCTGATGCCTATCTGTAGCACCAAGAGCCTATCATCCACACAGCTCAGAATAAAAGGGAGGGAAAAAAAAAGAGAAAGAAAGATGTAGATAAAATAAAATAAAGTTATTAAAGTAAAAAATAATTATTAAAAAAAATTTTAAGTAATAAAAGCAAGAAAGAAAGAAAGAAGAGACCAACCAAACCAAAAAACATATCCACCAATGATAACAAATGCTAAAAGCTATACTAAACACAAAAAACGGACAGACAGAACCCTAGGACAAATGGTAAAAGCAAAGCTATACAGACAGAATCACACAATGAAGCATATACATACACACTCACAAAAAGAGAAAAAAGGAAATATATATATTTATCATTGCTCCCAAAGTCCACCTCCTCAATTTGGGATGATTCGTTGTCTATTCATGTATTCCACAGATGCAGGGTACATCAAGTTGATTGTGAAGCTGCTGCTTCTGAGGCTGCTGGGAGAGATTTCCCTTTCTCTTCTTTGTTCGCACAGCTCCTGGTGTTCAGCTTTGGATTGGCCCCGCCTCTACATGTAAGTCACCGGAGGGCGTCTGTTCTTTGCTCAGACAGGACGGGGTTAAAGTAGCAGCTGATTCGGGGGCTCTGGCTCACTGAGGCAGGGGGGAGGGAGGGGTACAGAATGCAGGGCGAGCCTGCGGCGGCAGAGGCCAGTGTGATGTTGCAAAACCTGAGGCGCGACGTGTGTTCTCCTGGGGAAGTTGTCCCTGGATCACGGGACCCTGGCAGTGCCTGGTTGCACTGGCTCCCGGGAGGGGAGGTGTGGCGAGTGATGTGTGCTCTCACACAGGCTTCTTGGTGGCTGCAGCAGCAGCCTTAGCATCCCATGACCATCTCTGGGGTCCGCGCTGATAGCTGCGGCTCCCGTCCATCTCTGGAGCTCCTTTATGCGTCGCTCTTAATCCCCTCTCTTTGCGCACCGGGAAACAAAGAGGCAAGAAAAAGTCTCTTGCCTCTTCGGCAGCTCCAGACTTTTTCCCGGACTCCCTCCTGGCTAGCCGTGGGGCACTAGCCCCTTCAGGCTGTGTTCACGCTACCAACCCCAGTCCTCTCCCTGCGCTCCAACCGAAGTCTGAACCTCAGCTCCCAGCCGCTGTCCACCCCGGTGGGTGAGCAGACAAGCGTCTCGGGCTGGTGAGTGCTTGTCGGCCCCGATCCTCTGTGCGGGAATCTCTCCACTTTGCCCTCTGCACCCCTGTTGCTGCGCTCTCCTCCGCAGCTCCAAAGCTTCCGCACTCCGCCACCGGCAGTCTCCGCCCACGAAGGGGCTTCCTAGTGTGTGGAAACGTTTCCTCTGTCACAGCTCCATCCCAGTGGTGCAGGTCCCGTCCCTATTCTTTTGTCTCTGTTTTTTCTTTTTTCTTTTCCCCTACCCAGGTATGTGGGGAGTTTCTTGCCGTTTGGGAGGTCTGAGGTCTTCTGCCAACGTTCAGTAGGTGTTCTGTAGGTGTTATTCCACATGTTGATGTATTTCTGATGTATTTGTGGGGACGAAGGTGATCTCCACATCTTACTCTTCTGCCATTTTGAAGCTCCTTCCTGCATATTATTCTTGTTCTTTAAAGTAATTTTGGTGTTTTTTTTTTTTTTGGTTATTAAATGTCTTCCCACTAGAAATTTGCTCAAAAGGTAAAAATTCTTTCATCCAGAAGAATTAACCCATAGGAATACAGTATTTGCATCCCTTATCTCAATAGACTGATTAACTATACCACGTATAATTTAACAACAAAAAAAAAGTATAAACTTTTTAGAACATTTCTATATGAATGACTAGCCATCTGACTTATAATGGAGATTCAAAAAAGAATTCCTAGAGTTTGAAAGTCCTGGATATAGAAAGTTTCATTACTGTGGAAGGTCAAAAGATTTAGCTTTGTTTCTAAAATTTCAGCTGGGAAACGTAGAGAAGTACATTTGTGGATATGTGGAAATTCAAAATCTATACAGTATGTTTTCTTTCAGTTCAGAAATTTATGTTTGCATGTTCGAGTTCTACACTTGAAGAAAACTTTCCCAGTTTCAACTGGATTATTTAACTATCAGTTGTCAGTGTTCTCTCAGCTGATACTCCATGCCCTGAAAAAAATTTATAAAATCATCTTAATATGATCAAGTTACAGATAAGCACACACCGTTGTTTTTTTAAGAACTCTAATGTTTTATAATGATTAATCATTTGTCATGTCAATCCCGCCCCAAAATAAATAATTAATCATTTGGTTCTATTGTCACAAACCATATTTTTAAAGTCCTTAAGAATGGAAATTTGGAGTCAGAAGAATTCTTTAGTTCTTTTCCTTAAACCTCTAGACTGGGAAACACAAATTCCAATGCCTGTAGGATCTGGGCAGGTCATATAAAAGAGTGAGATTTGAAGACACAATGAAGACACTGATGGGACTTCTGAAAAATTATAGTAGGTCTGCTCTAAAGGGGCAAATGACCCTACTTCAGCTGAATGTTGCCATTCAATCTAATAAAAGAAGCAGTTTCCGTGCTGCAGTTTTTTAAGAGAAACCAGAAAACATTATTTTTATTTTGAAATCATGAATTAATTATTGCCTACGTTTAAAAAAAAAGAAATAGCTGTGCAGTCCCAATACAAACAACTGCTGTCTACCAGTTTACAAACTTTTCTCTAAATGGAACCCTACTATAGACGTCATCCTCCATAGACACAGTGACAAGATGGGGCATTGACTACTTCATGAAACAGTTCCCTTAACTAACAGTCAACTCTGTCAGAAGTTTTTCCTTACCACAATTCAGAATTCTAAAGTAGAAAGGTCAAAGAATGGTTCAACTCATTCTCTTATTTTAAAGGGGAAAACTGAGATGCAGAAAGTTCAACTCCTTCACCCAAAGCCATATAACTATTTAATAAGAGATCCAGAAAAAAAAAAAAAGGCAACTAAACCTATCATGTGGATGCCCTCATATGCGTTATAATATTTCATCCTTAAACAATTCTGTGATGTCGATACTCTTAGCCACATTTTACAAATAAATAACCAGCTTCAGGTCAATTGCCCATTATTACACAGCTACTAAGTAGCAGAGTAATGATCCGAACCATGTTCCTTAATTCCCAGCCCAGATCTTTCCATATTTTGCTACCAATTGTTGCATTAAAAAAAAAAAAGTAGATTTCTATCCTATGAGGAATAAAAAATCTCTTTGGAAAAAGCTTCAGATAAGGGTTTTTCATACTATTTCCCCTTTACTACTCATATTGCTTTGTATTTATAGTAGACAGGTGATTTAACATTGTAAATGGTGGCAGGTTTTTGGTTATTTCAATCATTATCTGATAGAATAATTGTATTATTCTATTAGTACTGATAGAATAGTACTGTAGTACTGATCTTTGGTTAAACCTGAAGAGATAACACTGCTATTTCCTGCTGGGCACAAAGGAGCAAGATAGATAGACATTTAAACTTAGTTTCTCCAAAACAGTTAGGCCTCAGAGTGCACTGCTGCCAAATGTCATTTTAGTCACTACAACACATCCTAGCTGGGACGCACGCGCAAGAGCTTCAGCTGACAACAGACACCAGTGGGAATGGGCCCACCAGTGCAGGGACAGCCGTTTTCCCTGCATTCAGGAATTACTCATTGATATGACAAAATATACGCAAGATGAATTGTTCTTTAACACTATGGGAAGGGTTGTAATCCCTTAGGCTAAATATAGTTAACAAACCTTGGCGGTTGATATCTATTTTTACTAATGGTGCCAATCAGCCTAATTAAGCAGATACTAGGTGAAACCAAAATAAGTATAAAAGAACTAGCAAGAAGAACTCAGATTTATGACTTGCTTAGAACAGGAGTTAAGAATAGAATTTATATGACAACGGTAACTAATGTGCTAAAAACAAATGTTAACACTTCAGTAAATACATTTAGGAAAACTTATCTAAATTTGCTGACCCTACTTACTTTATCGCACCTCACTAGTTATTTCTTTCCTTAGACATAACAATTTGCAATTCTTTATTTTGATGCATGTAAATAGTCTCTCTTTTCATATTAGAATCCAGATGAGATGAAGGCAGAGGCCTTGTCTGATTTGTTGATCAGAAAGCTTGGCACAGAGTTTAATAAAAAATAGTGAATTAATTAATAATGCAAAATGCAACATGGAAGTTGCTCTGGGATAAAGGAATGTTAAGTAATCATTCTTAATCAGAAAGAGTTCAGATAGTGATGGATATATCAAAACTGATAAGAAATGAAAGTTATTCAGTAAGAAAAACAAAATAATATTTAGAATTTTCAAACAGTTGAAAGAAAAATAAAAACGAACACAAGAACAATTCAGGAAAGTAGAAAGCAGAAGGAAAAACAGGCAAACTTCCTATGAAATTAGTTTATCTAAACTTTAAGTGGCAAGGGGTGATGGGAAAGAATAGAGTGAAAATATTCTCCATTGATCCAGAGTAACTGGGAAGTCAGACAATAATTGTCAACAGTCATATTAGGCCAGTAGGCTATATTTAATACACTTAATCTTTCATATGTTACAGAGTCAGAAAGAAGCTACCATACAAAGATAAATCATAATCTATAGTCCAATAGGTAGAGGAAATAGCAAAATTTCTTTTTAAGACCAGCAAATATGTGTATGCATGTTCTAGGTTTTAATCTCTCTTTTTTCAAGTTTTAAATGGTTATACAGACTGCTAATTATTTTAACACCTGCCTCCTTAAAATATTAGGGTGAATTCTAATTAGAGGATGGTTTGAGTACAAGATCCATACACTTCACTGCAAAAAGGCTTACCTAATGTAATATACTATTTCTTACCCAATGTTCCCTAACTTAGTTTTTTCCATCTTTCTTCCAAGATGATCTTATAAATTTTTTAAAAATAAAATAAAAATTGTTTGAATTGTCAGTCTCCCATCCTAGTTTATTTTTTCCATTTTTCTCAAAATAATCTAATTTATTTTTATATCCAAACCCTCCAAATCATCCAGCAATGTTTTGGTGCCTGAATACATTTATCTTCATCATCTCTCTCCCAAAACTTCTCCGTCTAATCAATATCTTCATCCTTTTGTAGACGTAAAACCTCCTTTATCTAGGAGATATTTGGCTTAAGGAAGTAGGCCAGCTAGAAGCAAGACTTTTAAAATATTAATTAATTAATTAGTTTGTATTGGAGTATAGTTGATTTACAATGTTGTGTTAGTTCCAGGTGTACAGAAAAACGATTCAGTTATACATACATGTATATCTATTTTTTTCAGATCCGTTTCCCTTATAGATTATTACAAATTATTGAGTACAGTTCCCTGTGCTATACAGTAGGTCCTTGTTGGTTATCTATTTTATATATAATAGTGTATATATGTTAATCCCAAATTCCCAATTTATCATTCCCCCTTTCCCCTTGGTAAGCATAAGTTTGTTTTCTATGTCTGTGAGTCTGTTTATGTTTTGTATATAAGTTCATTTGTATCATTTTTTTTTAGATTCCACATATAAACAATAACATATGATATTTCTCTTTCTCCATTTGTCTTATTTCACTTAGTATGATAATCTCTAGGTCCATCCATATTGCTGTAAATGGCATTATTTCATTCTTTTTATGGCTAAATAATACTCCATTGTATAAATATGCCACATCTTCTTTATCCATTCATCTGTTGATGGCAAGCAAGACTTTTGTTACCTCTACTTCCTAAGGAGCTTGGTACAAAATCCTTTTTAAAAATTCACATCCATTGTCTCCTTGTAAAGCCATGACTAAAGGAAATAGAAAAGCATTAAGTTTTTCCATCTTCTATCATCTTATTTGATTCATGAGTTATGTGCATGATTTGTATATACAGAAAATGAATATTTATTTAACCTAGATTCTTGATCACTACTGGCTGTAGTGACAATGAAAATGTACCACTGAGACGTCTACCTGCAGGGACTGTGATTGCAGCTACTGCTCTCTGAAATTCATCATGATGTTTGCACCAGGGAAATGCCTCTCATGGGCTGCTTCCAGCCAATACCTTGACACAGCAGTGATACTTAATCATGCCCACTCCTAAGGGATGAATAATCCCTCAGAAGGGCAACTGTGGCTCAAGAAATCTTCATCAGCCTTGCCAAACATTTTTTAGAATTGCATGGCAGTGTAGGTTTCTCCCACTTAACCATCCTTCCCTCTCTCCTTCAGAAGGGTCAGACCTGCATTATGCAGTTGCACCTCTCTCAGATGTCCCAGGGTCCTTCTCCCTTGCACCTCACAAGCCTTTCTCCTAATATATCTCTTGAATGTGTAATCCCACTTGACCTCTGCTCCTTAGGAGGCCAGGACTATCACATTGGGCTTCTTCTTTGTGTTGTTAACATCAATATTACGCTAGACATCAATCAAATAAAACACAAACTACATACATTTTTCTCATGTGGAAAATGCCTTGTGGATTTCTGGTTAAACATGATGGATACATGGATTTACCTCTGCTCTCTACTGAACTTCTTCTATGATGGTGGCAGTTGGAATAAAGACAAATAATTAAAGACAACTGCAGAGTGAATGATACAGTAACAGAAGATGAGAGATGTCAACAAAACTTTGGAAATTAAAAAGTATTTGGGGGAGTGATAAATGAATAGAGTGAAGAAAACAATGTCAAAGAAAAGCAGGTCTTCCCAGGTGGCTCAGTGGTTGAGAATCTGCCTGCCAATGCAGGGAACATGAGTTTAATCCCTGGTCCAGGAAGATCCCACATGCCGCGGAGCAACTAAGCCTGTGCGCCACAACTACTGAGCCTGTGCTCTAGAGCCTGTGAGCCACAACTACTGAGCCTGTGTACCACAACTACTGAAGCCTGCGTGCCTAGAGCCTGTGCTCCACAAAGAGAGAAGCCACCGCAATGAGAAGCCCGCGCGCTGCAACGAAGAGTAGCCCCAGCTTGCCACAACTAGAGGAAGCCCATGCACAGCAATGAAGGCCCAATGCAGCTGAAAAAAAATAAATAAAATAAATAAATTTATTTAAAAAAAAAGAAAAGAAAAGCAAGCTTTTTACTCTAGGTTTCCATCTATAACAGGAAGTTGATAATAGTACCTATTTCTTTATGTTATTTTTTGAAGGAAGTGAGCTAATGCATGTCAATCACCTAGAAATTAGAGCATTTATCTCACTCACAGTAAATATTCAATAAATATTCACTGCTATTATTAAGCTGTTGTCATTCTATCCAACTCAAAAAATATCTAGTTTCCCTGCCAGAGTAACTGGTATTTAAATAAAACATATAAAGTCTCACGAATTGACGAGGAAAGCACAAGGGAAATAGAGGGTGCATACATTCTTGGAAGGCTGGGAACTCCATAAGGTGATAATTTAAAACTTGGCATTTTTGCAAATTTTTAATCTAGATATGGATATTGATATCCATATCTAGATCTAGATCTATTTCAATTAGGCAACAAATATAGAATTCTAAAAAAAATAATGGTAAGGCAGTAAAATATTTAATTTTCTTTACAAATGTGTTAAGCTTTTCAGCAACCAAGGAAAAAACCTGAGAGCTACTACTTCTTGTAAAGAACCTTGTGAGCCATGAGTAAAACGATGTCTGCGGTTTGACTGAGAGGTTGATGTTCATAAAAACATGTAGTGAAAATTTCAAGTCTTCTCATTGACCGTGTTCTACATTAAGGTCCAGGAATTCTTTCCTCTTGTCTGCCTACCTTTACCCCAGACTCCTAAATTTATTATTCCTGATATCCTGAAATTAGTTTCATTTCATCATTGCGCTATTATATTAGCAGTGATTCCTTAGAGAAGCTTCACATTTCGTCTGCTAAATTTGAAGTATAAGAAAAGGCAAGCAGTACTTCATAATTATCAGTGAAGGCAAGGAGAGGTCACAGGCTACACAGGGAGGCATGTTGATGGGTGGGGGAGGGGCTGAGGCAGTGCTGCATCAGGGTTGCTCCTTACCAAGCCCATCCCTGGGTTCTCAATCAGACACAGGTGGACAGGCAAGTATGAAATGGAAAGATGCTTTCTAAAGTTTATGATCTAAACTTTCTAAAGTTTCCTTATAAATAACCATTTCTGAAATCATTCAAAGTAATAAAAACAGAACTGATATATTTTCTCATCTAGAGGAGAAAACAATGAATGCCATTAGCAATGTATGGTCTGTGCCCGATTATTTGATACATATAACCTTTCAGGGTAAGACTAATTATAAAAATCAAATGGTTACACATATATGATCTCTACAAGAAACCCAAACTGCTCTTTTTGATTATCCCCAAATCCCTAATTTAGTCAAACACATCCTTCCTGTATAGCCTATGTGGAATTGTGGATTGTCAGCCCACTCAAAAGTCTTTACAGACCTTCTAAGCCACTAGCTTACCCTCCCTTCCCACAAAAGAGGTACAAAATCCTGCTGCTTTCATAGCTCTCTACTTTTTGGCTCTTCATGAGAATCAGTAAAATAGTTATGCAAGCGTTTTCTCGTGAGCTCATAGGTCACAGTGAGAGCTGTGTAAACTGTGCAAACTGAGCTGTGCAGACTTTGGAAAAATCTACCGATCACATCAGGAGACTTGTGATGTATGTATGTTAACCAGCACAGATCTTGGCACATACTTGATGTTCAATACATTTTAAGTGAACAAATTAAGTTTGATTGGTCTCCCTCACTTCTGCTTTCATCCTACTTTGTGTAATCAATGTCACTGCTCAAATAGTTTCTAAAACACAAATCTAATTATGTCTCTTCCCTGCTTAATGTCATTCATAAGCTCCCTATCATCTACTGTCCTGTTTCTCAAATAATGGTATGGGTTAAAATAACCTGCAGACCTGGTAAAATTGCAGAATCCTGAGTTTTAACTAGACCTGCTAAATGAGAATCTTTGGAGTGTAAGTTCCAGGATTTGCATTTTTAACGAACTCTCTAAGATTATGTTTGCATGCTAAATTATGAGAACTACTGACTCGCAGGAAAAATTTAAGCTGGTTAACATGTTTTGTGAGTCACACCATTGTTTAGCCCTTAAATTTCTAGTCCCAACTCCCACATTGCTGATCTGCTTTACTGATTTTATACCAACTGTACTGTACAGTTTTTATTTCTCCAAGCAAATGATGCTCTCTTCCTGTTTTTGAATTTGTTTCTTCTTCTGCCCAGACATTCTTTTTCCCTTTTTACTCTTAAAAACTCAAATTTCATATTTCATAATCCAGCTCAGGTATAACCTCTTTCCCAAAGCTAATCTAGTGTCCTATAAACTGTGATAGAATTGATCACTCCCTCTTATGATACTCCTGCATATTACTATAGCTACCTGGGATTCTCATAGGGTATTGTAATTTGTTTATATTTCCTCTCCTAGACTTTGAGTGACTTAAGTCTAGGGCCTATGTTGTATTCTCCTCTTTAAACAAATCCCTAATAGACCCAGGACTTTAATACATTTCCCATGGGTATCTGGTGGATGATTACATGCATGCAGTGTTTTTCTTTTCATTTTTCCCATCAGAATTATCTCTGAAACACAAATCTGTTCACGGGGAATTCTTCTTCTAAAATGCTTCTTAAATAATAATGCTTCTTAATCTTCTCATTAAGAAAAGTAGAATCCATATTGAAGAAGATACTGATTTTTACTCCCTAATACACTGGTGTTAACAAATTAGAGATTAAATTAGAAATTAAAACTTTAACGTGGAGAAGCATATCAAGATGTGCTAGTCATGTGTTTTCTATTCTTTAAAAGGAAAGCTGCTTAAGCTGCTTCTAAACTAAGATTTAATTTTTAATATGTTGCTCATTTAAAAAGAAAACACAATGTTAATAAGGGAAAGTAATGTTTGTTTATTCATCTATCCTCTTAAACTCTTATACAAAGTACTTCCAACTTCTCTTTACAGAGAAAATATGCCAAATGTCTCAGTACTTCAAGTACCAGATTAGCACATGCTTTAAGAATTTGGACATCATCAAAAAATCTACAAACAATAAATGCTGGAGAGGGTGTGGAGAAAAGGGAACACTCTTGCACTGCTGGTGGGAATGTGAATTGATACAGCCACTATGGAGAACAGTATGGAGGTTCCTTAAAAAACTACAAATAGAACTACCATGTGACCCAGCAGTCCCACGACTGGGCATATACCCTGAGAAAACCATAATTCAAAAAGAGTCATGTACCAAAATGTTCATTGCAGCTCTATTTACAATAGCCCGGAGATGGAAACAACCTAAGTGTCCATCATCGGATGAGTGGATAAAGAAGCTGTGGCACATATATACAATGGAATATTACTCAGCCATAAAAAGAAATGAAATTGAATTATTTGTAATGAGGTGGATAGACCTAGAGTCTGTCATACAGAGTGAAGTAAGTCAGAAAGAGAAAGACAAATACCGTATGCTAACACATATATATGGAATTTAAGAAAAAAAAATGTCATGAAGAACCTAGGGGTAAGACAGGAATAAAGACAAAGACCTACTAGAGAATGGACTTGAGGCTATGGGGAGGGGGAAGGGTAAACTATGACAAAGCGAGAGAGAGGCATGGACATATATACACTACCAAACGTAAGGTAGATAGCTAGTGGTAAGCAGCCACATAGCACAGGGAGATCAGCTCGGTGCTTTGTGACCACCTAGAAGGGTGGGATAGGGAGGGTGGGAGGGAGGGAGACGCCAAAGGGAAGAGATATGGGAACATATGTATATGTATAACTGCTTCACTTTGTTATAAAGCAGAAACTAACACACCATTGTAAAGCAATTATACTCCAATAAAGATGTAAAAAAAAAATAATAATAAGTCAAGGAATTTAGGAGGCACTAATTGACCTAAAAACAGCCCAACATGAGCAGCAGGCGTGGTGCTATGTTTGCTTCAAAATCAAAGTCTTGTTGCCAATGTTTACCTAAAGTAAATATAAGAAAAGCAAATTGAATGGTGCCATCAGTTGTGTACTAAAGCCATCTCTCATTGAGCCAAATTCTCCCTTGAAGCATACTATTCCTTGGAACCTAGATAAGCACCCAGTGAGATGGACTAACACTCTGAAGTCACTATCATCAAGACATTTTTGTTGATGATACTGTGTCTTTGGCACTGGGAAAAATCTGGCTCATCTTGTTAGTAGCGGAAAAAATGTAACGTAAGTGAGCTGCTAGGATGATTAGAGCAGGTGAGCAGTAGACAGAAATCATGCCCTGAAGAGATGAAAGAAAATGCTTAGATCCTTCTTCACTTTATTTCAGTGCTACTAAATGCTATTGGTATCTGTTTGTGTCTGTGTCTCTGTCAATCCTGGGTAGCAAATTAAGCATTTAGGGAGACATTAACTCTTCCGAGCTACTTAGAGACTCTTTAGTACATTTCTGAGCAGTGCTAATTGACAGAGTTGTAAATGAAAACATCACAAAAATGTGATATTTATCTAACTCGTTTAAGAATGTTTGAAATTCACAGGAGAATGGTTCATTGTCATCATTTTTAGAAAGAAATACTATTCCAGATTCCTGTTAGTATTTAATTATATGAGAACAGTAGCTTCTTGAGTCAGCAGCTTCTTATATTTGGGGAGTTTAGACTAAGTATATGTTAAAGGTTTTCAGGCTAGAGAGTTTATTTTCCAAAATATTGATAGCTCCCAAATCCATACGAATAAAATCCAAAAGGTATTTGGTTGGTTTTCCAAGGGAATTGGACTACAATCTATTTAATCAGTATCATTTCCAATAATCCTTCTATGTAAAATGAACCAAAGTCTCCACAAAGTCTAGCCTATCAATCCCTCCCTGAATACATTTTATGCATTTGCGTTCCTGTATATTTTTGTGTGTATTGCCCTAAACTGGAAAGTTCAATTCCTCTTTTCTAATGAACAGTGAACTCCATATTATCTCTTATGTTTGGCTCAGGGAAACCAGACCAAAAAAAAAAAAAAAATATATATATATATCATTTGAACAATGATGCATAGAAAAAAAAAATTAGGACAGTGAAACACTTCTGTAGACACAGTAATAGTGAACAAATAATGCTATGTATTTGTCAAAACCCATAGAACATTACAGGAAAAAATGTAAACCTTACTACATGCAAATTAAAAAAAAACTTATTTAGGAGGCTGGGGGGTCCTCTTGCCGAGTGTGACAAGATAATTTAGCTCTATTATAATTATATGAAACAACACTGAAGGAGTCAAGTAAAAGATAATTATCTAAGTAACTTTGGAAATGAGTGGAGATTGTAAGATTAAAGGCCCAATGAACTTTATATAAGCACTGTATTCTAGTTGATAAAGTTGTTTCCATTCAGGGTTAACAATTCTGATACCACCACACATGTTTACTAGAATTAAACAGTTAAGTAAATGGATGGCATATATGTATATGGATTGGTATACACTAATGTATTTCCTTGCTCTCAGATATTGATAAAAAGGCTTAGAAGCAAAGACATCCCAGTTGCAATGAGCACACCTAGTTCCCAGATATTGCTTTCTAATATCGTTCTCCAATCAAAGGAACTAAAACTCCTTGGAGAAATGGCTGATTGTAGGGTAGAATAAGGCAGTATATAAGATGGGCTTAGAATATCTTGTAGGCCATAAACTAAAGGAGTGCTCAAAAACAATACAGGGGCTTCCCTGGTGGCGCAGTGGTTGAGAGTCCGCCTGCTGATGCGGGGGACACAGGTTCGTGCCCTGGTCCAGGAAGATCCCACATGCCGCAGAGTGGCTGGGCCTGTGAGCCATGGCTGCTGAGCCTGAGCGTCCGGAGCCTGTGCTCCACAACGGGAGAGGCCACAACAGTGAGAGGCCCGCGTACCGCAAAACAAAACAAACAAACAAACAAAAAAATACAAAAATGGTGGTAAGTCAAGGAGAAATTGGAGCCAGCTGATAGAGCCCCCAATAGCCAAAACTGAAACAACTCATTCAACAAAATAAGTAATGTTGAGTTATAACCCAAAGTATAAAATAAATAAGCATGATTTCATATGGATATAAATCAATGATATAAAAATAAATGTGGGGAAGAAAGACCAATCTACCATCAGAAATATGTATTTTTAATTATATAGATTCTTTACTTTCAACGAGGGGGCACATAACTCCCCAGTCATTAGTTGTGGGCCTTACATAGTGAATTCCTTTGATACAGCACAGTATGGAAAAGAATAAAATACAGAAAATTTTACACTGGAGAAACATGGCAAACAGCATTTCAACGAGAAGATTGAGATCAACCTCATCAGTTATAAGTAATGTTGATAGTGTATACCCTTGATATGATATGATGAAAATGGCAATTTAACTGGTGTCTTCCTCCCCAAAATCCATATCCAATCATGAGTAAACATTAGACAAATTCTGATAGGGTACCCTATAAAATACCTGACCAGTACTCCTCAAAATTGTCAAGATCATAAAAGTAAGAAAAGTCTGAGACACTGTCACAGCCAAGAGGAGCCTAAGAAAACATGACAATTGAGTGTATGTTGTCTCCAGGATGAGATCCTGGATAAGCACATTGGGGGAAAACTTAGGAAACAGGAATAAACTATTGTCTTTGTGCAAGATACTTTTTAAAAATGCCATAAATTAGGTGGTCTAACAACAGAAATTTATTTCTTACAGACTGAAGTCTGGGGAGTCCAAGATCAAGCTGACAGCAGATTTAGTGTCTGCTGAGAACTAACTTTCTGGTTCACAGACAGCCTTCTTTTCACCATGGTCTCACATAGTAGAAAAGACAAGATAGCTCTCAGCAGTCTCTTTTAAAAGAGCATTAAAAAATAAATAAATAAATAAAATAAAATAAAAGGGCATTAATTCCAATCACAAAGGCACCTTTATGACTTAATCACCTTCCAAAAGTCCCAACTTTCAGGCTAGAGAAATAACATCAACATTCACAGTTTCTAACAAATGACTTACAATACTTGGGAAATTTATAATGTTAAATATCTACATTAAAGAGTAGAAAGACTTCTCTCCTCAAGGAAACAATAAAAGAACAAACTAAGCTCCCAAATTAATAGAAGAAGGAGATAATAAAGATTGCAGCAGAAATAATTAGAGAATAGAAAAACAATAGAAAGAAACCTAATAGCTGCTTTTTGAAAAGATCAACGAAATTGGTAAACCTTTAGCTAAAGTAAGAAAAACAAGGAAAAAAGAGAGTGAATGCAGATAAATAAAATTATAAATGAAAGAGGAAATATTACAACTGATACACATAAATAGAAAAATCATAAGAAATTACTATGAACAATTAGCCACAAATTAAGTAAACTAGGAAAAAATGAATAAACTTCTAGAAACATACCTACATAGACAGAATAATAAAGAAATAGAAAATCTAAACAGACCAATAATGAATAAGGAATTGAATCAGTAATCAAAAACCTACCAGTGAAAATCTCACTACTAGATATCTTTACCAGTGAATTTTACCAAGTATTTAAAGAAGAACTAACATCAATCCTTCTCAAAGTCTTTCAAAAAATTTAAGAGGAAGGTATACTTCCAATGTAACTACACCACCTAAAAAAGAAAGGAAGCGAGCAACAGAGTGAAAAAGCAACCTACAGAATGAGATAAAATATTTACAAACCATATATCTGATAAGGTGTTTGGATCTAAAAATATGTAAGCTACACTTACAACTTAATAGTAAAAAAAAACAGTAATCCAATTAAAATTGAGCTAAGGACCTGAATAGACACTTCTCCAAAGGAGACATGCAAATTGCCAGCAGATATATGAAAAAATGCTCTACATCACCTATTATCAGGGAAATGAAAAGTAAAACTACAATGAGATGTTACCTCACATTTGTTAGGATGACTACTATCAAGAAAAAAAAAAAAGAAAACAAAAGAAAAAGGAAGTGTTCCTTCCTGAGGATATGAAGAAATTGTAACTCTTGTACATTGTTAGTGAAAATGTAAAATGGTGTAGCCACTGTGGAAGACAGTATGGAACTTCTTCAAAAAATTAAAAATAAAACTACTATAAGATTTAGCAATCCTTCTTCTGGTTATATATTTAAAAGAATTGAAATCTGAATCTCAAAGAGATATCTGCATTCTTATGTGCATTGCAGCATTACTTACAAAAGCCAAAAATGAAAACAATCTAAATATTCATTGATGGATGAATGAATAAAGAAAATGTGATACATAAATAAATGGAATATTATTCAGCCTTAAAAAAAGAAAAAATTATCTTGCCATATGGGACAACAGGATGAACCTAGAGGACATAATTCTAAGTGAATTTAGCCAGTTACAGAATGACAAATACTACATGATCCTACTTATATAAGGTATCTAAAATAGACTCATATAAAGAGAATAGAATGATGGTTACCTGGGCCTGGGGAGAAGGGGAAATGGGGATTTGTTGTTCAACAGTTATAAAATTTCAGTTATTCATGATAAATAATTTCTAGAGATCTATTGTACAACATAGTACCAATAGTTAATACTGAATGAACATTCAAAATTTTGTATTAAGAGGGTGAATCTCAAGTTGTCTTCACACACACACAAATCACACACAAACAAATGAACAAATGGGGAGGAGGAGAGTTTTGGAGGTGATGGATATATTTATTATATTGATTGTGCTGATGGTTTATTGACAGGTGAGAGTATATCTACAAATTCATCAAATAGTATACATTAAATATGTCCAGTTTTTGTGTAATGATTATATTTCAATAAGGCTGTTTAAAAAATGAGGAATGAACTTACAACTAAGCACATCTCACTGAAACTTTATAATCTATAAAACAAAGACCCTTCTAAATTATTTCTGAAAAAAGAGTGGTTCTCCTACAAAAAATAAGTTTAGTTGGACAGATGACTTCAACATCATCCATGACAAGTGGAGGAACACTTTGAAGTAAAATCTTCAAAGTGGCATATGAATGAAACCTCAAACCTATGCTTTAGATCCAGTAGAAGTCTCATTTAATTGAAAGGAGAAATTATTCTGAGAAATACAAGGTATCAGAATGTTTAATTCATTATCCTCTTTGAAAATTCTTATAGAGGGTACTC